>NW_008795246.1:90231-136817 GCF_000699145.1 Aptenodytes forsteri | reverse complement strand
CCTGAAAGGAGGTTGTAGTGAGGTGGGTGTTGGTCTCTTCTCCCAAGTAACAAGCGATAGGATGAGAGGAACTGGCCTCAAGTTGCACCAGGGGAGGTTTAGATTGGATATTAGGAAAAATTTCTTCACCAAAAGGGTTGTAAAGCATTGGACCAGGCTGCCCAGGGAAGTGGTGGAGTCACCATCCCTGGAGGTATTTAAAAGATATGCAGATGTGGCACTGAGGGGCATGGTTTAGTGCTGGACTTGGCAGTGTTAGGTTTATGGTGGATTCAATGATCTTAAAGGTCTTTTCCAACCTAAACGATTCTATGATTCTGTAAGGGGAAGGCAGAATCATTTGCAGAGAGCTGAACCCTCAGGGTGAAGAAAGAAAACCCCCTCAGGCCAGAAATACATCGGCTTTCATCGCAACCTTGCATCCCTTTTCTCCAGTAGTGAGTGTCAGATAAGTTATTTGCTTATGTACAAAAATGGGATGGTTTGAATGAGATAGAGATACAGGTCCCTGTAACCAACTTAAGTGCTCCAGGTAAAGGAGCAAATTTTTCTGGTCTGCAGCCCCCTTTCTTGCTGATTTTGTCACTTGCATGCAGAATAACAGTTCTTGCTCAGATGGGGAAAACACACCCGCAAAATTCATTTTCTCCATGTCATCTCACACTTAGGCTACCCTTGCATGACGTCAAAGGATGGGTTTCTCCTGTGCTGACCTGCTAAAGCAAATAGGGTAGCTCTTTGTCCACATGTGCATTGCCCGCAACTCAAGGTTCAAGTAAGAGAACCATAATAGTCATCCTGTGTGTTTGGGACACCAAAGGAGGAGTTCACCCACATGGAGCCCTGTAGGATACACTCCTGTTCAGGGCTTCTGAATATGAACATTTCATGACTGCCACAAACCCACTGCCAATGTCATACCTGAGACTGTGCAGGACAAATCTGTCCAAGAGGAGAAAGGATCCTCTCTGGTGAAGACAACAACCCACTAAAGAGTTGCAGCAAACACTTCAGCTGCCCTGCACGTTTATAATTATAGTTCCCTGGTCACCAAATGCAACCACCACGATGCACACAGACAATGACCGCTTAATTAAAATCACCATGCATCTCAAACGACAAATAAAAGGATGGCACTGCTCCCAGAACAACAGCTCTTAATGAAAAATGATGAACGCGGGAAGGAATTTCCTTTTGAAAAACTCCCTCATTAGCATTTTTGAGAGGGGACGCAATGGAAAAATGTCTCATTGAGATGATGAAGTAAAATTATTTTAGGAGAAAACATGGTTCCTCTGATATCCCATGGCAAAATTCCCACTTTGATGGAGCAGTCATCCCCATTTTGATGCAACCAAGATTTTACCTGCAATATCCCCCTTTCACTGAATGCTACTGGGTCACTGGAAGCAGTGTTTCAGGTCTAACACAATCCATGTGCATTTTTGACTGGGCCACCACCATAATGAGTCCTTGAAGTCCGAAAAGGTTTAGTCGACTTTTCTTCTTTACTCCCAAGTCTGAACTGAAACTGAACATGGGCTGAGACCCACAGATGCTGCTTCCCTTCGGTCGCTGACAGGAATAAAGCCACAATTTCCTATGCATTTACAATTTGATTAATGGTATCAGGCTCTTAAATGGCTGCTGAGAGGTGACCAGGGTCACTGGAGTTTGAGTATCTTTTCTGGGAGATGCGACAGTGAATCAAATAGATGTCCTATGAATGCCAAATTCCCACCCCTTATTAACTCCACATCAGCATTTCTTCCAAAACTTCCAAGTTTTTACACTAACCCTGAAAATAGGTAAGAGCTCAGGACCACCCGAGTCCTGTAGTGACCTTCTCTGCGGCATCAATTATTTCTGGAAAGTACTCAAAAGACTGTACAGAGCACATTGTTAGTATAAATCATGAAATAGATGGATTTATCCATTGTACTGGATAATCCTTAATACCAGTCATAAATGACAGGCAGCTGAACTTCATTACCTAGTGTCCACTACAGCCAACCTCCAAGATCATGTGTATAGCTTGCTAGCACTGACCTTGTTCTACTGCAGCCTGAGCTAGATGGAAAATTCAGTGTCTTCACCTAGCAAATTATTTTTCTTCCAGAAAATAATGTGGCATTTTCTAGATAATGTCGTATAGAACAAATTCTAAAAATTCTTCTATTGTCTCTGGAAAACCACCAAAATTCTGAAAGAAGCTACTTTTAATCAACTATTTTTTTCTGTATTTTTTCTTAAAAATATATTTTGGTTAAAGAATGTTAAGCAGACTTTGATCTAAGTTTTCATTCATAAAAATATACAACAAGGAGTTTTCTTTAGGCTGAGTAGACTATTTGTAGAAAACCAGTTCATTAACTCTCCCTACTCTCATGTTGCCACTAATTGGCCTTGGTTTAAATCTATGCTGTTCAATGTACATCCTTTCACTGTTTGCTGCTGAAAAGGAGAAAGACAGGATTTGGTCGGTATGGGCTTAATTTTATCACATTTCTACAGCTCCAAAGAAAAGTGTGTGTCTCTTTTTTACCCTAATGCCCCATACACTCCTTATATACCTCTTCATGCTGCCAAACAGGACATTGTAAAGCTTGGGGAAACATCTCGATTGCAGCAAGATGCTGAATGTGCAGAGAAACCCCTATTCAAGGGTGATCTTGACCTACAAAGCAGGCGCTGATCGTAGCATTATGACAACCATTAAGGTATTTCTAACTCTTGCTTTAAGAAATGAAAAATAAATCACCAAGTTTTTAAGTCAAGGCATCCAAGATGAAGCTGTGATTCCTTATGCTGGTTTCCCCCTAAGCAAGTGCCTGGTGAGGATCTTTATGCGTTATTTTTCACTTGGTGAGAACTTAGATTGGAATCACCAAGACTGTGATTTCAGCAGAGTTTGTTTTCCCTCTTTATTCAGTTTAATTGCACATATGAGAGACATCCCCACTTCAAGCAACTTAAACTTCCCCAAGACACAGAATATTAAGTGGGAAGAAGAAACGGGATTTTCTGAGGTAGAAAGGGAACAAACTGGTCTCGCTGGTCAGGACGGAGCAATGGCCAGGACCTGTAGGGACAACACTGGCGCTAATTCTGGTACTTGAATCACATCCAGCTTTTTGCTCGTTATTTTCAAAGTTATGGTAGAAAAGACCCAAATGAAGGAACTAATACATAGAGCTGAGCTTTGTGTTTTAATCCTTACAGTCTGTCTGGATTAGCCAATTATTTCAGAGTCTCAGTGCCTCACATCAATATGTTTTTACTGAGGCTTCCTCCCTTTGCTTGTGAGCGTGGTAGCTTGCCTGCTGACATTAAGGCTTTCGGAACTGACCTGTGTGGCACCACGCTGGATCTCCTGGTGTCGCAGGGCTGTGCTTAGCAGCTGTACTGTACAGGGCTCCTCTGCTGCTGAAAAGCACTTCTTGTCATTTGTGACATAAAGTTATTAGCTCAAAATAATTTCTTTAAGCTTTTGTCTAACATTGGTTGTGAGCTAAGGATATCCATATGGTTCGATACTCAGGGACCTGCTGACATAAGCTGCAGTTGCTGGTGTGTTTGAGTCCTAACTTCTACATTCAGGAAGGGAAAGACTGCCTTGTTTTACACCAAAAAGAAAGAGGAAGAGAAACTTCCCTACAAGCACAGGGGGATGCAGTCGAAAGCCTGAGACTTGCCACCTTCCAGCTGCCAGTATCCTTTCAAACTGGTGATGCTAATGAGATGATACACCAGTTCACAAATCACCATTCTCGCTAAGTTTCCCTTTCTTTCCGAAGAGGCTGTAAGGGGCTGGGTTCCTCTTGCTTTTTGAGCAGCCTTGAAGATCCCATACATTTGCACCTTTTGAAGACCCACACAGGTCTGAGAGGGCACCAGTGCCCCTCTTCAGTCAGGGGGCAATGCCCTGCTGTGTCCCGGAGCCTGATGGGGCTGCTGGACACTCCATCCCTGCCTCCTCTCCAGTTCATCGGGGAGTCACATTACTCCAACATGAGACCACAGAGAGACCAGAGACCATAAATGAAGAACGCGATCATGACTGAGAGGGTGGATACATCTATGTGCTTGGCAAAAAAGCATACTCAGTGTGTGATCTAGGTATGCCAAAAATCCTACCCAGCCTTGGCCTTGGCACCTTGCCTACACAGCACATAAAAGAACTGGCTTCATCTCCAACCAGCTTACTTCTGGAAGGCTTATTTAATCTGACAGGTGTAGGATCACATGCCTCAACACTGAACCTTAGCAGTATGCAGGAGGTATTACTGCTATGTCATTCCTTTAGGTCAGGCATCCCAACGCTTTCTTCCTGAATAAGAACAGTAGGAACATTACACTACGGATCGCATAACAAATTCATCTGCCAGCCTTCTCCCTGTACCATCAAAGGCAGAGACCACCCTGGGCCCGGCAACATGAAGAGACCCCACAGCAGTTTCCCACCAGCATGTCACCTTAAGTAAGGAAGAATGGGTAAGCACACGAAGCCTGCAACACATGCCCGCTTGGCTCTCCAGGGATGGGTTAGCTGCAGATCCTCAAGGCAGGGTGCTCATGGCTGCAGATCACAGTGGCTTCAAGCAGGATGCAGAGGAGTGAACAGTGTCAGTCTGCTGCACCGATGGGGGAGACCCGGGGCAGTGCAACAAGAAAACACAGTCTTGATCTGACTGCTTTGGTGCTTGGCTCCAGAACCTAGATCCATTTATAAATGGGCAAATTTCTGCCGCGCTGTCAAAGGTTCCAATGCCCTTCAGAAAACTGCCTGCATTTCTCTGTGATTTGCATCCCTGCTGTGAGGTGTATCTGGGAATTCACAGCTTCAAGGTCATCTCAGCAACCCATACGACTGCTGTGTGGTTTGTGCAGGTTTGTCCGCACAGGTGCTCGGGGTGTATGGGAGGTTGAAACAACAAAGCTGTACAGTCTGGATGAATTTCACACTTAGCTGACATACCTGACAGGTTTATAAAACTGTAAACCATTTGAATGGCTTATTAGACAGCAAACAGTGTGCAAAAAAAAAGTAACATGCAGACACCAGAAGAGTCTTCAGGGATGTGTGTTGATTACTGCCTCTTTTTGCCCATCTCCTCCAGTCAGAGCAATGCAGACTCTTCTCCTGAACCCCAACAAGATGCCACGTGGGTACTGTTTAACTGCTCCCATGCAACTCCTCTTGTCTTTGCCTGGGCCTCTGCTCTAAGGAGGTCTTACTATTCCATAACCTCAGGTTTCAAAACAGCTTCTCTCCTCCTTCCATGGGCATTTATGTCAGTTTTGCTCCCCTGTTACCTTGAAAGTGCATCTCTGCAGCAATTCCTCACAGGAAGCTGAAGGAGGGAGAGGATGCAACTGCAGATGGGTCCCCTCCCAAAAGTCATATTTTTTCTTCCTGCTGTTGTTACTCCATCCTGATGTACAGGACACACTATTTTGCACACCTGAGCTTCCTCAAAGAAGGTCAGATCCTTCTCTGCGGCTGCCCCAGGAGGTTTATCACCTGCCTTCAGGCTTTATCTTTTTAAGATGGGTAGCTTAGTCACCTCCAGGGATTTAGGCAACAAAATGTCAGTGAATAGTCATCCTCTGCTGCTGTCTTCAACCTGTTGCTCTGCACAACCATGTAGAAGTCCCCGGTGAAGGACCTGTTTTCATTCAGGTCTGTGTGAAATGTGTATTTCTCTTTACTCAGCTCCTGGATTAAGGTGCAAAATACAGCTTGTGGGCAGGTTGCAATATTTTATATGGTTTGTACATTCTGATCTCCTGCAGGAGCCTGTGGAAGAAGTGAAGGTGTGATCTCCTAAGCTGGCTGTGCCATTGAAGCCATAGTACAGCAGAGCAGCAGGCTCCAAGGAGCCTACCCTGCTGCCTCTCCCTGCAGCCTCTCTTCGGCCTGAAAGACATCCACAAGGGAGATCTCTGACCTTTTAAATGGAAAGACCTTAATAAACATGCTCAAAATGCAAAAGATGTTGAAGCACGTTGGCCAAGAGAGACGGAAAGCACCATGTAAATTCAAGCACCTGCCTGTCATACCCTAGCGTAAGGTCATTTTGTCACTGAATTCAACACGGTATTTGCTCCATGCTTGTGCTAAACTAAATCAACCACCGTCACGTATGCTCCCTGCATTTAACAGCATGGTGATAAATTCAGGGAGCAAAAAGCTACCTTGCTCCATGAACTACATTTAATAGGATCTGCCCTTGGTGGCCAGGTTGCTCCACAGCTTCTGAGGTGATACTGGCTTTGCCTTAGCAGAGCTGACTCTGCCAGCTTATGGAGCAGAGATATGTAATTTCTGGGCACGTTACTGGCAAAGCTGTTACATTGGTACAGTGCTCATGTTGTCTCTTTTTTTAGCTAGAGGAAAAGGAAAAAGGAGAGAGGTAGAGGGACAACAACAGCTCCCCACCTACCGAACGGGGGACATTTGCAAGAGTAAGGTGAGAATCAAAACTCATATTTTTATTTGTTTCAAACTAAGCTAAAACCAGCGTTGCTGAGAAACACCCAGTGTTTTTCATCTCTTCATGTTTTCAAGAAAACTGCTGGCTCTCCGCTGAACTACTTACATCTTCCACACAAAGCTAATTACAGTTTGATGGCTGTGCTGCTACCTGAAAAGCTGGATCTTTGCAGAGCCCAAATGGGACACAATTACAGGCTTGGGCACGATGCTGCACACAACCGACTCACAAGTCTTTGCAGGGACCTGCAGGAGGGGATGTAAAACCAACACCCATGGTCCACTAAGAAAAGACATACCCAATGCTTTTCCAGGGATGACAGGAGAGTCTGGGAGAGTGCTGGGAATTTACTTCCAGGTGCAGAAGAGGGGATGAAAAATCCCTCTCTACTTGTGAGATATGTAATTCAGTTATCCCTCACAACGAAGGAATCTGAGGGAGGTTTTTCATGGAGGTCTGAATGTTAGTGGACCACTCATCCTCCATAGGCAGGAGCTGCTGAGCTCTGTACAAAAGCCAGTTCCCACAGCTCAGGTCAGCATCACACTTGGCTGGAAGTCCCCACACAGGAGGGGACCAAATAGTTCAAATGAGGAGAGGCTTAGAGGCCTCGGTGAGGTCAGGTTAGAAAGATATTTTATTTTTTGCTCACAGAGAGTTTGGCAAACCAGGCCAGACAGTGTGTAGAGTGTTAAAATATTCAGTTTTTGTAAGGCCATTTAAAAAGAGAAAAGTACCTCCATCCTCAACTACTCCTGCCACTCACTGATGTTTCTTTGGTGGCCTCTTTGGATCTCTAAATCCATGGCAGAAACAGCACTAGATAGCTGTCTTGACTGGGCTTCCAACTGCTCCGCCGCCAGAGACGGGAAACTTTATTGAGTCTGCAAGCCCCTCGTGGCAGATACAGCCTCTCTGTTCTGTATTTGCAGAAAATCTAACATAAAGAGGTACTAGTTCCTGCCTGGGATTGTAATGTTATGACAGCAACAGTCTCACAGCCAGACCTAACCACCGTGCACAAGAGTTCTGTGCAAACTAAATGGATTCCCAAATCCTGAGCCCAGATGGATCAAAACCTGGCATTTTGTGAATTTTTGTGGCTCAGATCCATGGACAGGTATCTTGCAGAGATGTAGCATTGTGTGTTTCCAGGAAGAAACAACCAGAATGTACCTGAGCTTTTCCTCCTGCCACATTTCAGTATGTGAGTACAAGCACAGTGGAAGCTCAAGGAAGAGCACATAGTGTTTGTCATTAAACTTTGACCATATTCACCAATGCTATAGATGGACACTGATGAAATCAGGATGTTTTCTAACTGTCAGGGGAAAAGATTCCTGAGGTGGTGGCTTATAAAAGCAGGGAAAACTGATTTTCCACAAAGACCTGCTCAGGATTTATAACTTGTTTATGTGAGTCAAGCTTTTTTCTGTTGAAGGACACTAGCTTGACACCCTATCAAGCTCTAAGTAATAGTATAACTGTTAAAGAAAACAGTAGTACTTTAAGTATATTATCACTGGGATTTTCAAATGGCTTCACCCATTGTCTTTAATATGAACAGAATGAGGTCACTGTTTGCACATCTGCAGTGTATGCTGTTCCCAGTGCACCAGAATAAACTTTACAGACTACATCACTGATCTGGCAAGCATCTGCCTCCTGTACCACTGAAATCATCTGTGATCCACTTTTGACAAGGGTCAGCTTGCTTGCAAAATCACCCCTCTGTGCAGCCCCTAGAAATAATAGATTTTCCCCATCTGTAGACTACAGTCACAGCAACTAAGATGTTAAAAACAACAAGTTGTAAGACTAGCTACATACCAGAAAGAAAAGAGGGCACAGCACTAAGCTCTTACAGCAAGCTGAGTTTTGCTTGACAGAGCATGCACACTGCCACTAAAATCAGATCATGGCAAGACTGCTAGTAGTGACGCTACTGAATTGCAAGCTTCTGTCCCTGAAATGCTGGGAGTTACCTAGGTATCCCTCCACTCAAGCAAGGACGGATTTACAGAAGTGCTCCAGCAAGAAGACAGTTCACAATGAGTTGACTGAGGAGCAGGTTGCTCTGCGAGTTGAATGATGCAGCCTGAAGGCAAGGTGCTATTGATCAGTTCAAGCGACTCTGTGCTCTCCACAGTCCCCTGAAAACCAAATGTACAAAATTCCCTGTTGCCAGGAAGGGATGCAGAAAGGGAGACCTGTGTCCCCTTTTTGCCAGCAGACAGCCTACAACAGCTTACAAGATGGACTCCCACGAGCACGGATGGGGGACGCGGTGTGCTGGTAACAATCACTAATATCACAAGCTCTTTCATAATATTTATGTCTGAAGTGGCAAAATTACTGGATTCCACTAGAGGAGAAAGCGTTGAAACGCAGGTGTCCACACTTTCTCAGTCTGGGTTTGGTGGGAAGAAAAAGACACGATCCCTTGCTACCCTGCAAAAAACCCAAACACAAACCTTCTTCCATCTAGCTTTTGCTAGTGAAAACAAAACCTAAATCATCATATTCCCCTGACTAGTGTTATGTAGGGCAAATTGCAATTTGTAATTTAGGCTAGTACTAAACATCACCAGAAAGGAGAGCCTGGAGAGGGCAAGAGTTTTGAGTTTACTTTTGCCAGGTGGTATAAGAGCTGTAAGCATTGTAATATCTAGGACCTCCTTCTGGAGAAATCTCTACACAAAATCTGGCTCGTGCTTCTGCTCTGGAGAAAAAACTAGTGGCTTAAATAAACCTCTCCCTGCTCACCCCTGTGGTGAGCAGAAGCACTCAAAACCACCACTGACCACTATGGAACAGAGCACTTTTGTGGAAAGAAGGAAAAAAAATACAAATGACAGAATAGAAGGTACACATCGTACAAGGAAGATTTTCAACCAAAGGTTAGGAAACCAGTGCTCTTCCATCAGATGCCTTCAGGCCCGAGATCTGCTCTGCTCTGTACTGTGGTAAGCATCAGCTCAGCAACACTACTGAAAAGAGCAAGACCTTTCCTAGAATATTTCTTTGGGTCCAAGCAATTCTACACAACCAAACATGCTGCCTGCATGACCTCTTTCTCCACAACATGTTAAACATGGTTCTCATGGTCCTTGCTTGCAAAATAAAGGTAACTATTTAGCATAACTCTGCAAAGCACATACTCAAGTCAATCATTTGACTATAACAACTATGCAGAAGAGTTACGGGCAGCTGGAACACAACAGGATCTTGGTTGCCACTTACAGAACATATAGTTTGCCCCCCATAATCTACCGCTTTTCTTCAGGAGCTTCTACTTCAATGGCAGAAAGCCAAGGGAGAATCCAGAGCAATGCAGTGCAACACGCTTATTACTGGCTCCTTTGCCTCTATTTTCCAGGCCCTAATTACAGGAGATTATTCTGGCACAGTGGCTGGTAGCAACAGCTGGACCCCATGTCGCTCCCCTGGAGCAGGAATATACCCCATAGCACAGCTCCTCATTCAGCTCCAAGTGATACCCGGCCAGGCTGTCGTGAGATTGAAGGTAAGGTAAAACGCTTGAGGGGTGTCTACTTTTTTGCACAAGCCATTCATGCCTTGGGAAGTTGCACAAGGTGAGAGGAGCTGCTGGGAACCATGCTGAACTCTTCATCACGCAGCAGCATGGCCGGAGGGAAATACCGTGAGGTATCAACGGTGCAGAGAATTTGAGCTCCAAAGGGAAATCAGTGGGAGCATTTGAGCTCCTAAAATAGGAAACTTAAAAGAAATTCTGATTCCTGGAGCCATGATTTCTTTTCTGGTCTGCCTTTGGAGCTGCACAATGCTATGCTGTTCCTTGCAGATAAGATTGTGTTTCATCCTTAACACATGTAATACATGCATAAAAGCAACAAGCATAATTTCTTCTGTGTCCCTCCCCACATTATTATTCTTTAGGAGCTAAATGTAGTTAACTAGGCTGGAGTATAAAATGATGATCCATAGAGTCTGCTTCCCACTGTTGGTTTAGCACTTCTACTATTTTTAGCACTCTTCTGAGAACTGGAAGTATGTTTTGATAAAGATACCATCTTCTAGGCAGGGAACCAAATAGTGAATCAGTCTATTCATATTAATGTCACAAGAATCATCACATCCAAGCCAGCGCAGGGCAAAGGTCTCTGCAATGCATGTTTTCTGTTTGCTACCAACAATTTATTCTGTTTGTGTGAGGCAATCAAGGGATCGGGCTAGACTCTGAGGCCGCACGTATCCACACTTTAATCCCATTGCCAGGTTTTATGCCTCAGGTCTGTACTGGAAGACAGCTGTTTATTTTCCTGTAGCTAGCTATGGTCAGAGCTGGGTAGTCTATAGATCATGTGGCTCACATTCCTCCTGGAAGGCATTTTGTGAGCTGCAATTTGCTGCAGCAGTCTCGAAGACCGATTCAAAATTTCCACAGGCAAAAAGTCCCGGTCCTGCTCTGCTCAGTGTAATAGAACCCTATTTTGTGTTAAGTCTTTCGCCTTCGAGGTCTTTCAAGTTTTGGAAACTGTAAGATGGGGGATATAAAACCACTTTCAAGAGCAAAACCTTCTGTATACACAAAATACTGGCAAATATACTTGGATTACAAACATCTATTTTATGACTCACATCTCCAAATAGTATTTTTCCTGAACCTACCCCTCCTCCAAGTATTCAGACAATCCCCTACCCTCATAAAACTCACTAATAGAAGAAAAATACCCATGGACAAACATGCATCACCCTTGAAGAAGAGCATGTAAGAACAGCAAATGAAGAAATGACCAAGACACGGCAAATTTCACAGCACCTGTCAATTTTCCCAATGGTCCACACTATAATTCCTTTACTTACACTGAAATTCCTTTTTGGTATTTGTCTGAGTAATGCAACTCAGAGCAATGGTTAATATGTAGCCTGAAGTTTACTACTTCCTTTTCACTTACCCGAATAAGGCCTTGTCTGTTTTTTTTCCAGCAGTATCAGCTGACCCAATAAACTTTGCCTGGTTTCCTTCTGACATGTGGATGCATGCGTATGTGTTCCTGAATAGATACATAGAAGCTGCCAGAAAAGTCCTTTTGCTAAATTGCAGAATTACTGACCACCTGTAACACACTTCAGTATCAGCTTTTTTCTCCTTTTTCATATGAGCAGAATTACTCCCTGATAATCTGCTTTAAATGCTGAGAAAAATGACTAACAGTCTGCAACACAAGACAGCTGTGCTGACTTCTGAGTACCAACCTTTGTTCAGAGAGCACTGAACTGGAACTAAACACAGCCGAGGGCTGAACCCCTTTTTGCAAATGGGCCTGTGCTTATAGTGCTTAACATAATAATAAAAAAGGGACCTCTCAAAAATTCAAGGCTTTCACTTTTTTGATCATATATTTTCTGCATGGCCCTGCTTTGGCTGAAAAATGCAACGCATTAGTGATTCCTTGGGACACTGAAGTATTCTATGGCATTCTTTATGGGCCACTGGATGGCACTAGCATCCAAAATATTACTGCCAGCCCAGCATTTGTTTGGCCAAGGAAAAAACCTTGGCTCTTAAAAAAACCACTCAAAACAGCAGCCCCTTAGCAGCCTGCAACACTACTTCCATCTCTGCCAAAATTGCACAGGTCAGAGGAAAAGTGACCTAAACCACTGCAAAATATGTCACTTCATTGTTTACTGTAGCTGCACACCAGGAATTTGGGCTGCACCAAATCTCTTTTGGGATTTGTGGCCATAATGCTGTACTTTAAAAGTCATTTAAGAAATGGATTAATTCTGCTACCTGTTGGATGGATGCAGCTCCTTATGCATTGGGTTAGGGCAGCAGGGAATAAATGAAAGTAGTATGTCACTATCTTCTTTTGATCCATGCATTAGAAATAGTCCACCTTCTCCTGCTATATTAGTACTTGCATCAAACCCTGTGGGTTTTTTGTAAGCAAAGATGACATTGGAATGTGGGGGAAATTATGCTGGACTAAGTGAGAGAAGCTGCCTGCTGCTACCCATGTTCCCAATGGTGTCGATGGAGATGCTCACAGCAAACCTTCTCACTAGCATTTGAAGAATCAGGCTCTATACTTTCATTTCAGTATCTTGCCTTAGAAAAGGTGCTTGTTGTCTGACTCAGCTTTGTCCTTGATTTAGGGATAAAATGGGAAATATGGATTTTTATTTTTTTTTCCCTGCAACAGCGGAGATACCCTGGAGGTGTTAGAACTGGGACATCTCTCTTCAGTGAGCAACACAGCATCTCTAGGTGTCTGTTGGAAATGATTTTAAATGTGGAGTCTGCGGAGCAGTCATTGCTGACGGGCAAACTCACTTCAGTACGTCAACAGATCAGGGTCTCTGCCAAGTGCTTAAAGCTCTGGGAGAAATCCATTCTGTCCAATGAAACTGCAGCCAGGCCAGCAACGCGCCACCCTTTTGAACCCACTCAACAGGAGTCATTCTTCACTTCGCTTCATATGACAAACAGGGAAAGCTCCTTACATTTAATATTCTTAGGATAGATGCTAAGTCCCAGGGAATGGCACATTTCAAAGTGCGAACCTGTCTTTCAGCAACTACTTTGCCTGTAAAGAGCCAAAAGTAGGGGGAGAAGGAGAAGGAAGGAAGGGTGAAAGAAAAGATGGTAAATAACAGTTGAAGCAGACAAAAGGGCTCTGTTTCTGAGTGCAAATGAAGCACAGCTGGTTTACAGCTGCACTGTAGTCCCCTAGAAGGTAGGGCACTGGGGAAATGCAGTAATGTGTTCGTTACCATCAGGATGGTACAACAGACTGGACAGACTCAATGGCCCTTTTCTCCGATGCCCATAAAAATGATAATAAAAACCCCATTAGTTCCCCGCAGCCTTGTGCATCCCGAGACAGGCTGTCACACAGAAGACGGCAGGCAGACCACTGCTTTGCTTTCAAGGGATGCACAGGCAAAAGGCTTGGAGGAACACCCCAAAACCTGATTTCGAGGACTGACCAGAAGCATTTCAGACAGGTATTTGGAAGCAAAGATATTAAAGCCTGTTGCAAAGCAAGCTGGAACTAATGGCAAGCTTCCCCTTGACTTCAGTGGGCTTGAGCCCAGTCTTCCTGTAATTTCCTTAAGCTCATGATGGGAAAGCCTGGCTCTCTACTTTTTTTCACCTCCACCTCCTTCCCCTCCCACCCGACGAATAATTGCATGAGCCTTCCAAAGGCTGCACACCGATTTCATCCTCACCCCTCTCGCTTGCTCTCTTTTCTTGGCCCACACATTCATGTCAGTGCCTCTGTTTGTCATTTCCTCCTTCCTATAATTATAATCAGAATTTGCCAGGATAAGATGTGGTGATTATGTGTTCAAGAGCTTTTAAAAAGAAGTACCCTGCTGTTTGTCTGCTCCACTTAAGGAAGCTCTTGTGCATTTGCGTGAGTCCCTCTGGCCTCCCTGAGATAGGTGCCTAGCTACTGCTCGAAATGGGGCCATGGTCTATAAATTGCAGTGGCACCAAACCTGAAAGCAAGCTCCCTGCACACATGTTTTGTTGTCTGAAATGACAGATGAAAAATGATAATATTTATTGAACAGAAACTACTCCTGAGACACAAAAATCACTCCTCCTGCAACAGAAGCAGCAGAGGATTTTAAACTTTTGTGTCAGGATGAAGTCTGGAGGCTCCTCCTTTGAGCTATTTAGCCTTTAGAACTATTCCTGATGTGATACAGTAGTCTCTCAAACTGGGCTCACGTAAGACGAATACTACCAGCTAGAAAAAGCTTCAAAAAATGCAGCTATGAAACCCAAGAATGTAATTTTTTTCCCACCAGGAGTATATCACGAGCCACTCCGAGCGCAGATGTCAACAGCTCCTTTGTTGCATTCCTCCCAGAAGACTCAAAGCTGGGAAAAGTCAAAAGCACCAGCTTCCTCCTTCTGAAGTTGTGCAAGAGCCTTTGAGGTTTCGCTATTAGCAGCCTCCTTTTGCAAACTGTTTATTCCAAGGAACATTCATTCCCCACGTTAAGGTCAACCAGGGGTTTCCTTAAGGCAGCTGAGCCACTGCCATCTCTGCTGGGAGGGCCCGGAGAGAGGCACGACTCTGGGATCGCTGTCACGGGCATGTGCTGGAGACGCGGCACAAACCCAAAATCCAACTCAGAGCTTTGTCGTGCCAAGGGAAGCTCATGTTTGACTCCAAAGATAAACAATTGCTTTCTGATCATTTCCAAAGGCAGGATAGCCATCTCTATGCCCCACTAAGCTCATTAGGGAAATACTTCATTTATCTTCCAACAGGAAGAAGTTACGCATGTGCTAGTAAGTTACATACTTAAAAGATGAACTTGAAAGCTTTTTCCTCTGTGCCTTTCACACTGCTATTGCTTTGTGTGCAGCACAACGTGTGATAGAAAAACTTTGCAGGTAGACCTTGTGATTTCCACCACAGGCAGGCTTGGAGACTTCCCTGAAAACAGACCTTTTAAACTAAATTAATTGATTCTGGAATAATAAAAAAAAAATTATTTTTAGTTACTTCGCAAATGAAAACATATAATGAGATTTCTTTAACTTAATTTCTCTGTGGCTAGGAATTTAACTGACACAGAGCTGGAGGTTTCTGCATGAGGGGAATGTATGGACAATATAGATGGTGGTGTTAGGGATACTCATGTGGAAGCAGAAGGGCTTGAACTACCCTGTAGACTGACAAAACCAACAGTTTTTGCAGGGATATTATGCAAAGAGGCTGTCTAACACCTACCTGTGCATGAAACACATTTCCCTATAAATAATGATAATCACAAAGCTCTTTTTGCTACTCAGCCCAAGTCCCAGGTCTTAAGAATGGCAACAAACCAGTGAAGCTATTGCAGACAGGGTATTTTTTCGTCTTCTGTATCAAGCTTCCTCCACTGGTTCAGTTTTGCAAATAATTTCCAGCAATCAAAAGACAAGTCTGTGGAACATTATCTTCTGTTTTCCAGATGTTCCCAGTCAAACTAGCGCTTGAATCTGTCCACCTCCTTTTCTCTTGCTAAGTTTTGTTATTTGGGGGAGTCTTCACTTTATGTTGGGTAAAGGTACTGATGAAGAGGGATGGTGGATGTACACATCTTCTAGCAATCATTTGAACTCCATTTTATACGCAGAGATACTGATAGCATACCCTGAGCAATGAAAGAAAATGCTTCTTCCCTTTATAGTTATCAAGCATGTCATGTCTGTTTTATCTTCTTAATTTGTTATCTAGGAACAAATGTTATCTATTAAAAAAATCTCATTTTTTTAAAGTAAAATTTGTCAGAAATTTTCATAAAGATTCATGCAATAAATGCAGAACATTCCATATATATTTTACACAGGACTTATATGCGTGGGGACCTTAGTTCTCACCTTCCAAAGCAATGGCCACTTAGGACCTATGTCTCAGTGCAAATGAAGGCACAGGCACATATCTGCTTTCCAAAGGACTTCACTGTTGCAGGAAATTACTGCTCTCCAGCTGCCTGTAACTGCCTTCTTGCCAGAAACTACATTGCTCTGCAGTAATGTTTGTGCTCTGAGGCATCTGCTTCAGTGCAAAGTCAGCCACATTGGTTTAAATGGAGGAAACAGGTTTTCTGCTCCACCGACTGTGGAGCCTCTAGAAAAACGTGGTCCAGCATCTGGGTGTTGTCACCTCCTCAGGGCTGCAGTTGGGTCCAGAGCACCTGACTATATGCCTCTGCTCCCACACACTTTAGCTGGATTTGCATAACAGGACTAATTAATACACAAGGTATTCTTGAAAATGCTGATCCTAATCCAATCCTAATGTCTCTTTGTGCTCAGCCAAGCACACTGCCGGCCCCACCACTTTTGTATAAGAATTTTCTCCATTTTGGTTCAGCTACAAAGATCTTAAAAGCCTGCATTAAATATTTCTAATTACTATTTTCTAAAAAAATTAACTCTTCCACAGTGCAGCCTGAGCACAGAGTATATGATCTTCAATCAGTATCTAAGAAATATTGGAGTCCTCTTTACAGCACACATATGTACTACTGTCCATGGCACGGCTTCCCAATGTATAAAAGGGGGATTGTATGGGCTTGCTGTTTTCTCCCCTTCACTGTCCCTTTTAAGTGTTTGGACAGTGTATTCAACCAACCCATGTGATGATGAGAAAATAACAGCAGGTGAGCTAATAGGTGCCTGCTCCCGGTTTCCTGCAGAAGCTTTCTGAAACGAGCTGGCAACCACAGTCTGACACCATGCGTGTCAACAGCCCTAGCAGCAGAGGTGCTTGGGGCGTACGCCACACAAGTTCTGGCTAGCCAAAATGAAGATGAGATCCTTTAAGTTTGTTTGCATACATCATTCCCCTGGATACCATAAAATGACATATTTGCTATTTTTTAATGAATACTGCAAATTTAAAACAATTGAGTTTTCCCCTATCGCCATTCCAGTCTAATCCTATTAAATATTAACAATTAAACAAATTTTATCTTCATTATGGTCTGGGATTCATAAAAGGTTGGATTCTCTAACCTGCCTGACATGCCTTCTTAACAGCTGTCAGTTCCTGTTTAACAGGAAAGCAAAATTGCATTAGAAAGGGAGAGTTTCCAACCCACCAGCATACGAAACATTGGACATTACGGGGTTTCTACGCCATCCTGAACCATCACTCATGGCTGGCCACTTCTTCACCAGACCTGATGGATCTCACTGAGCAGATATTACGCTACTTTTGCGATCTGTTTTAGAGTCTGTGAACCCCTTAGGGGAGACCTGCTACAGCAGACCTGCAAAACAAACTGGCCTGTGTGTGACATGCAGCCCACATACTCAATTCTGTGTTTCATCTCATGGTACTTGCACAGCAGGGAAGTTAGCTATGTGGTCATCTTATAGGATGGACTGACAATGAAGAGCTATTAATGACCACACAGTATGACTCAAGTGGGGGTCACTGTAGGAATTAAAAATTAACTTTTTTACTTTTAAGCTATTCCACAAGCCATGTTTGCATTTCATATTGTCACAATGTCTAATCAAATATTAATCAGAAATAAAGAAATGATTTTTTTAATAGTAAAATATTTCATCTGATTAAAAGGAAAGATGAGCTTTTACTTTTTGCATAAAGTCTTTCATTTTTATTTTTGAAAGGACATGTCAGAATCTTTGAAATCCTGTGGAGAGAGAGGAATGCTTGCCCTCTTACCATGTCTAGTCACCAGACCACACATTTTAGTTCAAGAACACACATAAATTATACAGCCCTTTCCTGCAGCTGCACAGAATAATAAAAGGAGCTGCAAAGAATAATTTATTCACTTTTCCATAGATTCTTAGAAAGGACAACTAGCACTGATTTTTTTTCCCACCCAATTAGAAAACCTCGTCTTCTATACATTCTTCTTTACAGAAACATCTCCCTTCTCCAGTTTCTGATAGATCACTTGGCTGTTTGTGCATTCCTAATAAAGATTTTCTTGTGGTGGCTTCTAAAACCCAGCCAGCCAGCTGTGGATGGCAGTGACTTAACTGGATCAACACAAAAAGAAACAACCCCAAACAGTCAAATTCACTGAACTGTATGTTGCACGTTGCATCCTTTCCTGCTCTGCTGTGCCTTAGTCTCCAACATGCACCAGAGCTGCAAGTGTAGCTGAAGTATCTTCTGGGCACCCGGTCCCAGCATGTACATGAGGGGACAGCACACTGTGACTGTGTGCCCTTGCGACAGCTCCTCAGGCTCTGCAACACCTCTGTGCCCAGCACTTATAACTTGGCAATAACCCTTTGGTACTTGCAGAAATGCTGTGCTGGGGATGACAGCAAATACTAATATTTGCTAATGGATGGCTAGAAAAGGTTGCTGATGGCACGAGTCCTTGGCTAAGAGTCAGTTTGCATTAGTCAAGCTCTTGCACTGGCACAGCGAGGGCTTTTACTGAAGGGGCAGCCCACCCTGGCTCTGCACTGGTAGCCAGCCTGAAGAATAGTAGTGTTGCTAACGGCTTTTTTTAGGCTGTCCCTTGAGTATTCCCAGGGTAGGTGAGCGGTCAGTTGCCTCACATCCATGTGGCGGATAGTTCATAAGAACTATCTAGCTTTTAAGCAACGAGGCTTTCCATTCCCCATGGAGATGTAAGTGCTAGGTGCCCACTGTTTTCAGTAGCAACAGAGAGCTAACAGACCTTTGTTGGTCTGGATATAAACGCATACACAAGAGGGTGAGTTTCTCTTGCTGCCCAGTAGTCCCCAAATGCTGTGAAGCTCACCTTGCAACACTGTGCGCCTACCACCTTGATGGTACAGACCTACTGCTACCTGACTCTGGTGAGGGAGGCGAACACTAAGGATGGCAATACTAATTTGAAGTGTTAGATAATACCTCCCTAACTCCTCCCTCTCTTACTTGAGTGATATGTTGTGAAACAAAGGAGTCAGCCTCTTCCACCATTGATGGTTCAGGTAAAATTCAGATCTGAGCACTTCTGCTATACCATCTCACCTCTGTTTATCTTGGATAAACCAAAATACCACAGTTTCTCCCTGTCTCTCTGCCCTGCCACTGCTGCACCTGTCAAATCCTACAGACCATGTATAGCACCATATTCTACAGGACTGCTTTGAAACACTGAATGGTTGAAAGTTGTCTTGGTCTTCTCATTTCACCATTCTGTATCACAGTGATGCCCAGAGGACCCTCAAAAATTCTAGTTACCATGTGCAGAAAATAGCAGTTACCCAGTTACCCAAAATTTCTTGTATGCATGTTGCACTTTCCCAGAGCCCCGGTAAGCACAATGAAACAGGCCTTGCAAACCCCAAAGAGAATTTAGACTGAAATTTATTCTGTTTTTAGAAAGGAGAGATGCCTTTTCTATGGGACAGAAGAAAGCATGACGCTCATTCCTACCACCTCCATCTCCCTTCCTGAACGTGCAGGCGTCACGCGGTGTTGTCATGGCTGCAAAGTTGGAAACCCTTCCTGCGCCAGTTATCTCAACATTCAAACCACGCTTTGATGACAGAGGAGCTGGGCTGGCATCTCACGGGGAAGAATCACCTGTGCTCCACTAGGAAAGAGCAAATTCTCCCTGCACCGCATGTGAAAGGTGCTTATTACTCTGGGTTAGCTCTGCGTATACACAAAGATATCTGATTTGGTGTAGGGAACCATTGTTTCTCTGGTTCTTCCATATTGCTGGCACGTCCCTGCAGAGCCCCGTAAAGACTGTCGTATGCAACGTGGTACACAACAGCTGTTTTCCAAGTCAGAGTGCAAGCAAGGTCATACTTTGTTATGCTAAATCAATACTTGCAGAGAGAAGAGTGCATTCAACCTGCTATGAGATGATAAATGGGAGCAGGGAGCAGAGTGCAGATGTATTAGCTTAACAGGGCACTACTGATTTTTAAAATCGGACTCATTGTCACCATTTATTTAATGCACAAGAGAAACGAGTTTTGTAAGAAAATTTTTAATTACTTTGAGGCAACAGTGAAGCTTATGAGTACTAGGTACTACCGTTTGCACTACAGCAATAGAAGCCCCAGACGAGGAGACAAAACTTAAGATTCAGTTATATCAGCTATCATTTCCACGTGGAGACATACAGCAATGCTTACTCATATGTAACCTCCATCATTGCTGCAATTCCGTTGTGGTATTATGTCCTGCAAAAGTTATTTTTTAAGGGGTGAAAGAAATCTTCTGTCCATTATAGCTGCAGGATCTCCATCTTAACTTTGCATTTGTTCTCAGTTTATGTCTCAAAGTACAAGTTTCTGATACTTAACTAAACCTCTCCTTGCTAGAAACAGATCACATCCTCTGCAGATCTGCTAGTAAAAGCCTCGAATGTCACTGTGGGTTATACACAGGAGGAATATCAAACAACATTATGGCTAGTTCTGTTTTGCCAGCTCTTGTGATTTTATAGGAAGTTCCAAAACACCTCCTATTTTTCTTAAAACCTTAGCTACAGAGTTATGTGACTACATGGGAATCTCAGCTTTCATATAAAAAAGGAAGTTATGAGTCCTTATGAATGCAGGGAAAAGGTGGAATTATGATCCAACTGTGGAAAAGAATTAAAAAAAGTATATAAAATATTGTAGTTTTTTCTTATTATCTGTATTTTACAAGCCAAATCGCCACTTCATTATGGAGCCAACATACAATCATGTTCTTCCGTGCAAACCGGCAAGGATGAACACCCTCTTTTATTGCACTGTAGACTCTTTGTGATCCCTTTTGCTCCCCCAAGTAGTGGCAATGTTATGACTCCACAGCTCCAGCTGGGCACTTTGGTGTGCATCAAGCTGTCAAAGGCAGATCATTTCCGCTAGATGACTTTATTTTCTGAATTGGTAATATCTTTGCCATCAACTTGAGCTGATGTCAGTAACACATTGTCATCAGGAAACAAGGCTGATAAGTTTAAAGCAATGAACTTGCCAAGGAAGTGACTGAATGCAAATTAAAACTTAACTCTTGCTCAGATCTGCACGGTTTTCTTTTTCAAGTGTCCATAGCCTTTCCACAATTCCTTTGCATCAGTTTACAATCTAAAGGTGGAGAAAACAGTAGTTACTGCAAGGCTTCCCCTCCCTTCCCATTTTCTATAACCATGAACTAATTTAAGCGGTATTTATAATAGTGAGTTTGCCAAGAATTTCCCTCTGGAATAATTTCCTCTAAAGTGTGATATGAGAAAAGATTTAGCTGGTAATTGCTATGGATGGTTCTCATCTAAAGTGTACCTTGTAGTTGATTCTCCAGAAACAGAGCGGTCCAAAGAGACTGGATTACAGGGAAAAACAAAGTTACTGGTATGTAAGTACGAGAAGAATATATCTTATTTACCCTCTTTGAAAGGAAAACTGAAAGACAGAGTTTCAAACACTGATAAGAGAAACATGAAGGTTAAGTTTTGAGTTAAAAAAGATTTGGGAAAAGAGCTGAATTTCAGTCTTGGCATTTGCATAGACAGACATCAAACAGGACAAGGAAACAAGAAGCCTGGATGGGATGTAAGGATGGGTACATTTATGACTTTCTTTTCCTTTAGGTTTCTAAAATGCTTTCTTATAGTGTGGCAAACAGATGGGATCCACCCACCAGGAGTTTATCGTAGACATGTTCACTACATTTAGAGGTATATTATGAAAATATAAGCCATCACATACAGAAATGGTAAGGGGAGGGCACAAGAGAGTCTGTATTTTTAAGGGTGCGTCTTTCTTTGAAACCCTTTCCTATTGTACACTGCATGCTGAATTCTTCTGCAAATCTGGTCAAGAGTTTGCATTCTGCAGAAGAACTGCAAGCCAGGTTGGTCGTGGTGGAAGAAAAGGAACATGACAAACAGTAAGGAGTGATATTAAAAATGTGCAAGTACACGCACGCCGAAGATGAAACAGCAGCTGTACAAGCTCCTCAGTTTTCTTATCAAGGGGAAGGAGAAAACCCTTAAAGAGAAAGACAGCATGGTGCTGAACAATGGATTTTTCCATAGTAAAGTATCTTTTGGCCACTGCACATTGCTACTCGTGTTCTCTATGCTGCATCAAGCTGGGCCCTGACTGCCACCCAAATACGACAACCTTTAATACGCTCAAGCCATCAGGCAATACCTGCAAGAGATGACTTTACTTGTCTCCACTATGGCCAGTTGCCATGCTGGAGCACAGCATGGGATTGCTACGTTGCTTAGTTCAAAGACACACCAATGTCAGAAGCAAAGAACATTAAAAAAAAAATCTGATCAAATTAGTTTGATAATGAAACAAACATAAGTTCAGTCACATCCACAAATAGTTTAACCCCTGGTGCTTGATAATGGTATGTCAAATAGAGGCCAAAAATTAAATCTGCATGGATTCATTAAAAACCTGTTAACAGCATATCTTGGCCCACATGGAGCATTCAGTGGGAATGGCAGTAATACTTCTATCTCCCATTTACAAGAAAGCCTCTATAACAGAAAGACATATAGAAAAAAACCCTTCTGATACATCTTACGTAACTTTTTCCAAGTCAAAGTCTGCCATAATGATCTTTCCTGCAGTCCTGTGCTGAACAACTGGCATTCAGAGAAGATATACATACTAATAAAATATGACACTTGTTGCGAGGATGCATCTTTGTTGAGCAACTAGCTGGCTGACAGTCCTGATAACTGGCAGTGGTGGAAAAAGGCTGTCTTCCTTCCAACATGCTTGGAAACTGGCGCCAACACTTTCACCTTTTTGGTTTTCCTCTCTGAATCTTAACAGCCTTAAAAAACTCAGAATTTCCCACCACCTGTCCAAGATCACAGCTTGACAGGCAGAGGCAAAAATGATCCATTCCACTGCTACGGTTTTGAAAATACATGCCACAGTTATGTGATTTGTAATGACTTGGACAGAACAGTTCTGTACAGCTGAAAATATTTCCATCTATGCTTCTCCTTCCTAAAGCCATTCTTTACTCACAGTGTAAATGATTTTTTCTTTCTAAGGGTTATTACTTGCCCAGGGACAGGATGTTTGTTTGAGTCTGCAAATTAAAACAGAAGGGGAGAGAAATCAAGCTATGTCCATAGGTGGTGTTGCTGCAGAGAAGGCAATGCAATCCATTTATTTCCTAGGTCATGCTAGACTGTGCAGGGACGTTCTTGTTTTGCTTCCCCTAGAAATAAAGACGCATGAGGTATTCACAGGGGCAATGCTGTACTACATATTCTGTGTGATGGCCTACCAGCTTCTAAACTCTCTCTGTCCCTCATTTCAAAAGTACTAACAAAACCTGCCACTATACCCTCCAAATTAGACCAGGCGATCAATAACAGAGATCATGGACATAAGCAAAAGGGAGAACCACCAGGTCAGCAGGGCTGGATCCAGGTTCCTTCGCTGGCTTCAGATGCCTCTGTACTGGAGTCAGCAGGCAGATGTTCAATGCAAATTCTGGTGCTGAGACACCTCTGAAGGCTCTCTGGAAGTGCGTTATTGGTACGGCTGCTTGCATGCGGGAAGGCAGTAAAAAAGAAAACCGATGGGTTAATTGATTGCACACACTGTAGTCACAGAATATATGCAATGCTGCTGAGGATCAGCACTGCAGCACATTTTGAAAGATAAAGTCTATTGACGCCAGCTAACCAAAATGCATGAAAGCTCTACAGAACATGGTCTGCTGAAGGCCTTGCTGGCATGGCTTTTGGAGGTGGTGGAGAGCTTGGGCCACCAAAGGGTCAGAGCATCCTGCAGGGAAGAAGGAAGGTAAGATAAGACCCCTGTGCTCACATAGGGTCTTTCTGCACCTGTAACAGAAGCAGTTCAGTGGGCTGTGGGTGTCAGTGGACTGTGGGTTTCAGTGCAGGGTGGGAACCTTTGATGAGAGCAGTTAATGTGGACATGAACAGTGGGGTTCAGTGTGTCAATGTCGCAGTCAAAAGAGGTACCTACAGGGTTCAGCTTGCTGAATGTCCTCGGGTAAATGATTTCACCTTTCTGTGCTCATTTCTCATCTTCCCTGGTCTCTGCTCTGTTGGAGGCTGACGTTGGGCATGTGTTTGCTGTTGTGCTAGCACAATGGGGCATAGACCTCAGCTGGTGCTGCTCTAATGTCAGTAATGAACAATAGAGATTAGTTTTCTCCATTGCCAAAACAGAAAGAAAACCACCCTGAAACAATTCCAAAGGTGCATAATGGGGTTTCCTTTGCCGCCCTTGTAGCATCAAGTTTCATCAGCTGCTGGACACAGAATAATAAAGCTCTGGGAAGCACTTGTCCCATCTTCAAAGCACCATTTAGACTTGTCATAGATGGTTTACACGTTGTTCCTTTGCAACAGTATCACAATCCACATTTTGGAGGGAAAGATGGGGACGCAAGTTTAAGTGGCACAAATAATCCTACAGGATGATTCAGTGACAAAACCAAGACTAAATCTATTATAGAGGGGGGTTTTGTGCTTTTTTTTGCATGACCAACGCTGTGGTATCCAATGGCATGTCCTGTATTCCTTACTACTGAATAGATTTTGTTTCTCTCCTTCTTCCTTTTATCTGTTTCATGGAGAAAAACAAACAAATGAATACTGATTGATTGAATTTTAAAAGCACAAAGACCAATGGTGCAATCAGTGTTAAAAGGGTAAGTAGGTGCAATTTTCCCCTATCACAAACTGTGTGCTGTTCTTCAGTTTGCCACTTGTGAAACTGGTCAGCTGCCTCAGGAAAAACTGTTTTTCCCCTACAAAATACCCTAAGTCTCTTCAGGCTAAAGCATTTCAATAAACACTCGATTTGCCACAATGCAGATTTGCTTTGGATGTCTAGCAGATGCCAAGTCAGATGTGCTGAAGTTTCACAATGTCTCTCACATCAATACAAAACGTACTCTAGATATATGAAGCATTACACAACAACGTATTTGCTGAAAAACACAGGTTTTGAAAATGTTTCATGCTCAGTGTTCAGAGTTAGTGGATACTTTTGACAGTTTTGCGCTTACTCAGGTATCAGGAAAAAAGTGGGGCGATAGCTAGTCCTCATCAGAGCAACTGAAAATAAAAAAAAATATTAAAGTTTGTGATGGTGGTTGTTTGGGAAAAAAAGTCTGAATAAGGACACTAAGGAGAATAATAAACAACTGCATCGCCTCCTTTCTGAAACAGAAGTTTAGACTTCATGCTGAGTTTACTGAGTAAGGCTCTTTGGCATGTATTTTTGAGTCAGATGGGGAGTTAATGGATGCCATACTCCACAGCACTGTGCAGAGGCAGCTGTGTTCATCCTAACTGTTCTGTGCTGAACTTGGAGCAAGTTACCAGCTTGCTTCCATTACCTTTGATATCTGTTGTACATCCATTTCAATAAACATCTGATTTGCCACAATGAGGACTTGTTTTGGATACCTAGCAGACCCAAAAGCCAGATGTGCATCTTTGTACAGATGTAGGTACTTCAGTGTATGATGTAGACATGCCCTAAAGGTTTGTAATTATTCTTTTGGTGCCTTTTAGCCAAGGAAAACATTTCCAATTTTGTAGATGGAATATGCTATGGTAACCTTGGAAAGACAATGCAACTTGAATTGCTGAATGCCATTTACAGTCACTCTTCAGAAAGTGATGCACTTCACAGTAAAAAAAAAATCCCAACTCTTGGACCAACCAAACCCACTGTTGACATTTCTCAATTAGCCAAAACAGGTTTTTGTTTTGTTTTTTAGAGGGAGCAAAATTGGTCTAAAGAGAAGGAGTTAAGTTGTTAAATCACAGGCCAACGTGACAATTGTAACAGTTTAAAACTCAGGAGGTAATTTCTGCTACAACACAGTAAAAGGCTGTCACCAGCCTCGCCACCTTTGCACTTTATTTAAGTACCCAATATTTGCAATTCTGGATTATATGGAAACATGTAATGCTTCAGCAATATATCCACAAGCAAGCCAATTGTTCATTGTTCATGGTTTAAGTGGGGTTTTATTAAGTTAAAAAATTCTGCTAAAAAAGGAGAAACTGCTTGAAATGGAGTGCAATACTAACAGCACATCAGCAGTGAAAGCTCTCTCTGATCAGTTTCTTAAATATAATGTGAACTGTCTTAAAACATAGAAATAGAGAAAGATAAATCTGTAAGGCTGTGCTATATTCTGAGCGCCTGTTGCCCTACCTTAATGCACGCTGAAAGGCTTTCTGCACATACAGGTCAAAATGCAGCCACAAAGAAATCACCTGCATGAAGTTGAGGTTTCTAGACGCCTTTGACAATTCATTTGCCCTGCAGATTATGTGGGATTTGTTTTCCAGCCCCCGACTACGTCCTAAGGATCTGCTCCAAAGTTTCAGTGCAAAGTTTTGCATTGATTTGCAAAGACAACTCAAGAACAAGTTAGGTTGGACAAAGAGAAAAACAATGAAATTCAGTGACAGTATTGTCTTGATTTGCTTCTGCTAGCATTATTTTATGCTAGCTGAAGGGCAGGGGTCTCACCCCCTTTGAATTTAGGCTAGAGCATTAGGGAAATTTCAGCTTGCTAAGCCTTCACAGTTTCACACCTTCCAGGATCAACAAAAAACCCGCGAACATGATTTCCCTGGAACTGAAAATACGTTTTTTTTTTTTTTTTTTTTTTTTTTTTTTTTTTTTTTTTTTTTTTTTTTTTTTTTTTTTTTTTTTTTTTTTTTTTTTTTTTTTTTTTTTTTTTTTCTTTCTTTTTTTCCCCTCTTTCATCTTACTGAGAAAATAAGGCTGTTACTATCTTTTTTTCCTGTTGGTAACGTTTCTAGCAAGAGAAAACCCTTCTCTTGGAAGGAAGATTCAACTGAAAAAGCACCTCCTTACAAAGCGCAGGTAAAGCATGGGAAGCTTATTCCAGCAAAGGTTATTAAACATCTGGACTCTTGATAACATAGAAGAGAAGAAGTCAAGAGCCGTGGCTGTTAAGAGACCCAGGTTCTCAAAACTGGCTGTATCCTGTGGGTGAACGAGAACACATGGAGTTTAAAAGCTAGTCATTCTTTTACATGAAAGTTTGAACTTTCGATAGGTGAGTTTAGCCACTTTCTAACTATGCCTCTGTACTACTGATAGGATCATGTGACGAGTGGCAAAGCGTGCACCTCTCAAGTTTAGAGGAATGGTGAATCCCACTTTCTCTATTTACCCTCAGCCTTATAACTGGTTGTCCTGGAAAGTCTGATTTAGATGTGTGATCTGGCACATATCTGGTGCTTTTTATGATGACAAAGAGTCAGAAATAGTGTGAACACTTATGGGGATAGTGTGGGTCTGTTCCTGCTCACCACTGAAACTAGCAGCAAAATTCCTATTAACTTGGTTGGGAGCAGGACAGGGTCCTACTGCAGAAGAAGAGTATAGGGACTGGTGGTCAAAATCCAACAAAAGAGGTAATTTTATGTACTTGGACGTGATTATGTTACCCAACATATCTGAACTCCAGTGACTGACTACCCACGCACTTAGCCTATCCAAAATGCAAAGTAAACCAACCCAGCTTCAGACTTCTTTCACTGCAGTTGGATTAAACTGTTCTCCTGGGTCTCCAAGCATCCGTATGTCGGCTGCCAAGTCTCAGGGAAGCAGTGTGCTTGGCATCGTAAGAAAACTGATTGGCTGCAGAAGAACCCTTTATATGTAAGCTACTTATCATCGGGTGACTGAGCAACATCTGAGCACAGGCAAAAATACTGGTGATCCACCCTAGGATGAACATGGAAAGTTTTTCCTACCCTTAAACAAGATCAGCTAAACCTCAGTATTTTCTTCACTACGCCAGACAACTCTAACTTATTCTGTCTTCCCTCAGAAGTAATTTTCCTCTACTTCTGATCATTCCTGGCTCTCCTGGACTCTTCTCCATTCAGCCCATGTCTTTGTTAGAGACTAACATCCAGCACGGGTCTGATCAGAGCATGATTTCATGTGCCTTATAGGCAGCATTCCTGCCTATATATACCAGCCTGTTTGCCTTTTCCATGAGATTGCTGAGTAATGTTCACCAGATTATTCACTATAATCCTCTCACCTTTTCTTCAGAGCTGCTATCCAGCAATTGATTAGTACTAGGTGTAAGAATCCTTCATTTGTTTTGAAGACACCATGTGAAAAAGGCTAGTAATCTGCCAGTACCATTTTAAACTCTTTTTCACGTGCGTTCACAGTCCCTTCCAGCGAAGCCCAAGTTACAGACACAGTGACTGCGCTGCATTACCTGATCCAGGTTCATGAAACACTGTCTAGAAGTGGAACAAGGTCAGACCCAGGCTGGACACTCTTTGGTACAGGTTTCACTGTGACAGCTGATTGCTAGTATATATATTCTTTCTTCAGTTCTCCAGCTGCTTTTGCACCTGTTAGCTTCACCTAGACAGAGATGTGACCAACACAACAACGCCAATGAGAAACCAGGTCTACCTTCTTCTCATTGAAACCTCCTCCAGCTCAGTGTGCCACTTGCAGCCAAAAGGACGAACCATGCAACAAGCCCTGCAGGTGTGGCTTCGTCGTCAGTGAGCTCACGGGTGTCACAGCAGCTGGGGGAAGCGCACAGCCCGATGCCACTTCTGCCTTCACTGGCACATGGATGGAGCTTAGTTAAACCACTCTCCAATCCATACAGATAGTGACAATATATAACAAGGGCCACCTGATCTTTTTGGACATTACCGCCTTTGCAACCAGCCACCTGTGACTTGCCCACAATCACATGAGTGTTATCCACATCAATGTAAGTTGGATTTATTTCACTAAGGAACATGTGTTTTCAAAGTAACAGAGACCAAAAACTATTTTTGTTCTCTTATGTGTCTAAGCGAGGATGGTGGTTTGCCCTACAACGCCACAGACCAACACGAAGTAGAAACTGGAGCTGTAGGTACTTGGATCACCAAAATACCAGTCTTGTTTCCTTATACCTGCTTTTCAGGACTGCTTTCATGGGCTATGAGTTCTTAGGCAAGGAAGGATGGTGCAGCGCTCTGCCGAGAGACAGGGGCCAAATGCAGAGGGGAATTCCTCCCAGCGCCCTGAGGTTTGTGGCAGAGTTGTAACAGGAAACTCCTACCAGCTCTCTCCAGTTCAGCAGCGCTGTCCATCCCCTCCTTCTCAGCAGTGGAATAATCTTTAAAAGACACCTTGTCTCCTTAATTATGAATTATTATACTGTTTTAAAAGCCCGGGGAAAAAAATCATCATATGTCTATATTGGAAACTTCATTGATTCTGGAACAACTCCTCTGTGGGACATTCAGTCCTGTGAATCTCTGAGAAATTCACAGAGGAGGAGGTCTGCACTGTTCAGTGTCACTTCCATCTCACCAAAACCTTTGCTCAGCATCGTATGCAATGTCACACATGATAAGGACAAAAATACTTATAAAACACTTTTTGTGGTTTGTATTATTTTTTCTCTGGAGATCAGGAAGCTGACAATGAAAAGCATGGAAAGTATGAACAGGTCTCTATTTCACAGATGAGTTTCAGATATCCTATATGGATTTCAGTCTAAATTTTGTACTTTTTGAAACTTCAGCAATAACAAGTGTAAATTTAGCTGATATTTCTCAGTGTCTTACTGGTACAGGGACATAGCTCTTAAAGATGTTATGTTTAGACTGTTCTTTATTTAATTTTTTAAAACCTGGAGATTTTTTTTTCCCTGGCTGGTTAGAAGTTACTTCTGTAACTGGTAACTAGAACAATTTACTAAGTTCACCATGATGCTGGGATGAGTTTATGCGCATTCCTAATTCAGCAGTTACCCCTACCACGAGGAGTGGTCTTAAAGATGCAGCTTAAAATGTCAGAAAATGAATCAGCCTTCTGCTGGAGCCTACTTCTCTAAAGTGCAGGAAGTGCTTGCATATGCTTATATTTATTAAGAACAAATACATGATTAGCAACTGAGACTTACTTTTTACGTCAAGGTAGGTCGGAATTAAAAATAGATAAGGGATTAACTCCCAAACACTATACTATCTGCACAGAGCTGCCAGAACTTCACAACACATCCAAGATAGTAATTTTGTACCAAAGCCAGTGTATGAGACAATCCAGTTCCCTATGCTGCAGTTATCGTAAATCTAGTGACACCTTGGATGCCAAATGCTTGCTTTATGCTCCAAACGGGAAACAGTTGGATGACTAGGGATCCTTTAAAAACCCATGGATGTCAGCAGGAGTTTGTCCAAGGACCTGACACATGGTGCAGCGCAAACCTGTTCCACGAGAGGCTCACAAGTGCGTGTGTGTGCGCATGCGTGTGTACTCCAACCCCTTTCCCTCTGGGAAGCCCACTGGGAAAGACCAGTCAGTCTCATGCTGGTACTGCAGCGCGCAGCACTCAGCTGGTTAATAGCTAGACGCTTGCATTTAGCACCGCTATCCGCTCCATAGTAATCTCAGCTCTGCACTCGCTCCTGCTGCTGCCACAAAGAGACCGCAGCTGTGCGACTCTGCAGCAAGCATTATGGGTTGCTAAACTCTTCCTCCTCTAGCAATAAATTACACGGCAATATGGCTTCTAATTTCTGTCTGCAATTTTCAACCTCTTAATAGGGTCTCCTTAGCCATTACCTGCCCAGGTTACTTCCTTCTACTGCAGTGCTGCTTATAACTCTGCATGGCAAAAGAACATGGCTGAAGCACAGGAGCTGACAATGACATGTTCCCAAAAGGCTGGAAAGCACCTTTTATTTAGCCCTCTGCTGGTAAGCTGAGGGCTTTCTTTCAAGGTATGTATTTTTTAAAGTCTGAGCACACCTCTGCTGTCCCAATCTTCAGCCGATTGTGAGTGGCTGCTATTATCAGGCACTGCAGAGCGGCTGAGCCCCACCCTGCTAACTGTTGTCTGTGGATCCTGACAAATGATGCTGGCACCTCAAATTAAAACAATCAGAGCATCGCCTAAATCAACAACCTGAGCTCTGCACCATCTGGAAAGGGCAGCGACTCATAGGTAAGAGCAGGTCTGTCTCCTTCCAAAAACAGCTCCCCAGATTGCATTGGTTGTTGGTCTTTTTTTTGTGCACAGAGAGCATTTGTTTTTACTAGCGAAGAGGAAGAAAGCTTTACACGCCTCCAGCGTCTAACCTCGCTGCAAGTCAGCTAAGTAACAAAAAGCATCTGTGTGTCGAGAGCTACACAGGTCTGGTGTGCAACTGCCAAAAGGCCATACCCATTTCACTGCCACTGGACTTCTCAGATGATGTTAACCCTTGTAAGCACATGGCTTTCTCAGCTCAGAATTTGCAACAGAAAAGGCTTTTCTATGCTAGGGAAATTAGGATGAGAGGCAGGTGTAGCATCCCCGTGCTCCCAAGTCCTGCTCCTGAAAGGCATCCTCAGTCCGAACAGTGCCTTAAGTGCACGTAGGCTCAGCACGTGCTCATGTGCCATTCAAGAGAGGGCAAGGTTTAAGATCACATTTCAACACCATCCTACCTAAATAAGGAAGCATGGGATTGAATTCATGGCTCTGTTGGGTTTGCTGGTGAAAAAGGCAAACAAATCCCTTGCCCGAGCTTCATTTCCCCCATTGATAAACAAATACGCTGAAATTTTTGCAAGGTTCCTCGGGACGTACTCACGAAGAGGCTCAGAAGCTAGGTATTACGGCTGTGATTCCTCATAATTTACTACACATGCACAGTCCTGTGCTTTCCCAAATACAGGCTGCAGAACAACCATCTTGCTGGTGACTGTACTTTACAAGGATTCAGCTGATGAAAGAATACGCTTCATTCTGTACAAGAATAAAACAGTATTTGTAAAGCAGGTAAGGAGTTAGATACAAGGAGTGATTCCTGGAAGAGCAAGGGTGCTCGAGGAGAGACTGAGCATCACCATGCACCCCCTTCCAGACCCATCCTGCCCTCATCCCAGCTACCCATCACTTTTAGCACAGCATGTAAATGCCAAAGTCTCACCTCTGACTTCACATGAACATCTACCCCACTGCTACCACGGCGTGTGGCATCTGTCCTTAAAGCTACACTCCAGGCTAGAGCTGTTCAATAGTTTCCAAAAATGTAAATCCTTCACAACTATTTTACTTTACTAGAGACTTAACAACAACAAAATCACAAAAACTTTTCACTCATTTTCAACTTCTTTTGCAAAATATAATGTAAAAGGCACAAAACGAAATCCAGTATCTCAGTTCCTTGTCTGTGCTCAAGAGATGTTGGTGATGTGTTAAGGGCTAGGAATGTGCTGTGGAAACAATTCTAAATTTAAACAGTTGAGTTTGGGTAAGTCTGGAGACTGTCTAGAAATTTCTCAAGAGCAAGTTGGTTTCTGGTTTCTATTTGTTCCTAGTTTTCACTGATACCTTGACAGCAATTATTTTTTCATCATATTTCTGCTTCTCTTGCTGTCATGTAAACATTCCTAAAGCAAAAATACAGATAAAACCCGAGACTGTAATTTTAGTTTTCAGACATTATAGGCATTTTTCTTTGGCTTTTGGCTCAAAATGGGCAAAGGCCATAACATTTCTTACACTGTGCATGAACTCCCAGTGTTTTATATGCTCCAGAAGTCAAGACAAGATACAACTGTGCTCGCACGGGTTTCTCTGTGCAAGGTCTGCCATGAAGCTGACTCATGATATTGCTGCAGTCCAGGGCTGGGCAGCAGATTTGTGTGCAGGGAAACCTCTCTTCATCCTTTACAGCAAATGCAAACATAACACTTCCTGTCCCGCGGCTGATTTCCACTGAGGCTCACAGGAACCTCACGGGTTCCTATCATGCTCACAATATAGATCTCATTTAGATTTAGTTTGTGATAATCCCTAGTTCACACATACTAAACCCATTCCTGGAAATATTTGCAGCAGGATACAGACTCCTTCTAACCCCACCAGGTCTTCCTCACCATAGAGTACTCTAGAAATCTGTTAAGGTCTCACCTGCCCTCAAGTTTTTCAGCTCAGAATATAAAAGGAGGACAGCTACAGCTACAGGAGAGTTTTCTATTTCAGGTACTTGGATGTTAGGACTGCTGAGGAATGAGATGGCAGAGGAATGGTTGTGATTAATCAGAGCTGTAAATACAATTGCAAATAGGACAATGAGGGAAAAATGGGAATGGAAAAATTGGATTAAACTATGTACCAGCAATTATGTACCAGCAATATTCAAATGGGCTTCACGATGAATTGCGAGGGGGGGCTTTCTTTAGTTCCGAAACTTGAGAAAGCACTTAAAGACATGGTTACTCCAGCAATGTGTTTGAGCGCACAGGATGGCTGCACTGTGCCAGACCATCTAGCCCATGCTCCATTCTAGCACAATGCCTAAAGCAGAAGACCTCAGGAGCATGGCAAATAAATGTAAAACTTCTCTGCCAGCCTCTAGTAATTTGCAACTCAAAAATGACTTCTATCTCATGAGAAAGTCCTTCATGGATTCCACTTCCATAAGCATGCCTGGGTTCTCCTCAAGCCCAGGTGCACTCTGAGTATCCACCACAACCTGGAGAGAGGGGCTCTACGGCTTAACAACTCATTTTAGGAAGAACATCTCTTCGGGTTTGTTTTGTCCACGACTGCTACCCTCCTTAGACACCTACTAATTCTTGTGTCAAAAGGTGTGAGTAGTATTTCCTTACCCTCTCTCTCCTAACACTCATGACCTTATAGACTTCTGCAGATTCTTCTCACTCACCTATTTTCCAAGCAGAAAAGTCCCAGCCTGCTTACTCTTTCCATATCTTGCTGCCCTTTTTTCTGCAGGCTTTAGGTCTGAAAACAACTGAATTCAGACAGATTTGGTCATGTGCTTAACTTTAAGGACAAAAACATTACTTCCTAAATGAAGGCATAGGAAACTAGTGTATTAAGTCATCACAGCAATAGTAAACTATTGATTAAATGAATTTGCCACATCTTTCTATGTGATCCCCAACACCAGAGATTCTAATTTTCATGAACAATGTTCTCTGGAAGGACTCACAAAAATTGTGGAGAAGTGTTACAGTAAAATGACCTTGAGCACGAGATCTACTAGTCATGAGTTTTAATTTTGTGGGGTAATAGAATATAGGTGAATGGGGAAAAAAAAGATATATTGGCTTTTCTGTCAGTAAATTTTCTGAAATTTATGGACACCACATGATGCTCACTGCACTTGCTGGCTGTCCAACCCAGAAATGTAGAGTGCCTAGGTTACCAACAATTGTGATACTGAAACTACACCGGTACTATCTTTTCAAAACATAATTGTATTACTGTTTTCAAAGACCTGTTGAAAAATTAGTGCAATGCTATATGTAAACATATATGCACCTACCTCCCTTTTGGGAGGATTCTAAAACCTCACCTGGTGTAGGTTTAACTGGTGTGAAACTAATCTCCTTTGCAGGACAAGGATCCCCTCCTCATCCCTGTTGAATTATCTCCCACGCTAGTTCTAGCCCCTTGCGAAAGGCAGCACTGCTCAGACTGCAGAGCCCTCTTCTGTGGTGCTGGCCCTGTACTCCCTTATATTTGTATGCACAATCCTGCACTGGCCTCTCTTAACACCAGCTGTATATAGGTGTGAAGGACTTCTTTAAATGGAGGGCCCCATTTACCAAATAATCCAACTTGCTCTGCAGGACTGCTTTTTGTCATCGTATTTATTCCTCCACCACTCTTTATGTTACCTGCACACTATCAATTCTGATTTTTCATTTACATCAAAGTACCAAGAGAGAACACGTTCAAGCCTTGAAAAGCTGCTTCTTATAAGCTCTCTCCTGCCTTTGTTCTCAAGGAACAAGGCTCTGTTCAGCAGTCTCCCTCACTAACAGCAACTTTTTGAGACCTGTCAGTTAGCCAGTCCTTAATCCATCTACGGCAGACCCCACTGACACAGGAGGGGGCTATTTTTAAACAACAATGTCCTGCCATACTAAGTCAAACACCTGATGACATTTAAGTAATGTTAGATCCAGCTCAACAAACTCATAATCTCATAGAAAAAGCAAGAATGGTCTTGTTCAACAGGAGGTATCTTTGACATGGCTACTTGAATGTCAATAATTACTTTTCTTTAATGCTTCACTGAGCTACTGGTTCTCAGAGCTGGGCACTGGTAAGCGGTAATCATCATTACTGTTGTTTTTACTTGCTAAGAAAGTAAAAACATTTACATTTTAGTAGCTTCCCACTTGCATCTGTAGGCTGGACATCTTCTTAACCTGAAAACCTCCTCCAGCTCCCGCGCTGGTTGTTGCCCTAGTGGACGATTTCTCCTCGGTGCTGTCCCTCAGTGATTGCCTTTAATTCACCTGATATATGGGTGACACATATTCACTGCATCATATGTACATTTGTACCCCAGATGCACTGATACATACTCAACGCCCCCACTTCCCAGCTTTATGACTGCTAGCTAAGCGATGGAAAATATTTACATTTTGTAAATGCTTGTCTATGTTTAGATCACTATCTCGTGGTGATCTCTGCAGTCCTAGAGAAGGGGGCCATATAATATATTGCGGAGCCACACAGTTTATTTATCCAAAATGTGATAAATTAACTCAGCTCACCTGTCCCCTGGCCACCGAGCCTGCTTCCTCCGGGACTATTTGCATTCCAAACTTCTGAGCAACTCGCAGCACGCATATTTTTTAAAGCCACAAAAATGCTTCCTTTTTCACCCAAATTTTACCTCCCGCACCCCTTCAGGAAAAGAGCAGATACAAGCACTGAAGTGTGCTATAGGAACAAGCTCAGAGAGAAGACGGCTTCTGACCTCCTCTTTTAACCTCTTGCTTGCCTCCTGCAAGGCATCTTCCCACAGCGTTCAGAGCGGGCACCACTTGGCTCCGTTGGCGGTAGAGCAACGGTGCTGTGGTGACTTAGGGTCAGGCTCAAACAGATGCTAAGAGCGGTGTGGCACGACAGGAAGATTTACCAGTATCTGTCTGTGGCACACATGATACCCAAGTCGGGAAATGCGATGTGACCTCTGCTCAAGGAAGGATCAGAAAACCAGTCGTTCCTGGCCATCGTAGGACCTCCCCAGGACACAGAGTTTATGTTTTCTTCCCAAGCAGAGAGCACTGGGTTCCACTTTTTAGTAGTTGTCTCACATCTCCCCACTTCTCAAACCAGACTGCCACAGTGCTCTGAGTCTTGCTATAGTCAGTTTGTGAATTTTAGGAACTTCAGAAACAGGAAGATCTAAAAATCACAGCTTAAGCACATGCAATGGCATTAAAAACATGTACATTTAAAGCTTCTTTTTTTAAGAATTACACATTCTATTTTTTAAAGACTTATTTAGCTGTTTCTTACCCTGGTAAACCACATCATCCAAGTTCTTCTCAATCTTGCATGTATCCCTAACAGCTCTCTGAGACAAGGGCAAAGTCCATTATTCACAGTTAACAGATGGAAAATGAATGCACAGAGAGGCTAAGTATTTGCTGCTGGCAAAACAAGTGGCTAACTCATGTTCACCAAGGTTTAGATTAATGTCCTAACAGTTAGACCCCTTTTTTCCTCTTCCCATGACACTTGCCTCTGTGCCAGACAGGCATATATTAAAGCTGTGATTAGTCAAAGTACAAAATCAAACTCTTCAAAAGGCGTCAGCCTTCTGGTGCAAATATTCATATTTCCATGTTTGGATTTTGTTTTCCTTAAATACTCAGTGATGCACACTTAAAATTTACTCTGCCTGTCTTCCTAGCAAGCTCATTTGCCATGGTGATTATGGAAGCAAGCATAAACGTACAAGCAACAGTGTGTAGAATTCCCAATGGTAAATGGATTTCTTTCCATATGCCTAGCATTCAACCAGTTTGATTGGACAGTGCTGGTGTCAGCTTCTGCTCATCTGAGTGAGATACTGCAGCTTGTTAAAATAGAGGGAACATCAAGCTGAACCAAAATGCCACCTTTTTCTTCTTCTAAGAAAAGCCATGCAACTTTTGAGGATTGACCTTATTTTAGCCAACCGGTAGCAGAAGAGAAATGCCTAACTTGTGTCATGTCACTCATCCTGAAGGAACAAAGCTTACACTAGAAATAATCTTCTCTGCATTCTGACAAACATTTGCAGCAGCCCAAGCACAGGAGAAAAGTTACCTGACGAGCTTATATGGAAAACCTCTTGCTCTGCAGAGTGGGTAAGCAAACAAGTCAGTTCATGGACCCACATTCAAGCTTAAACTAAGGCTGAGTATTTTTGATGCTGAAGTAATATTCTTTCAGTCTAATTCACTGCATACATTACTATACTATGTTTTATTTGTTGCCAGAAATAGAAACCAAAAAGGAAATATATATAGAAAATGAAGATCCAGATTCTCAAGGCTTTCTCTCATACCAGCATAAACCTACTGTAAAAAGCTGCAGTACACCAGGTCATGATTTTCCATCCATAATGGCCTCATTAGTGTGACATGCAAAGCACCAAGAAGCAGAGCATCTGATTTACTTTGCTGAAAGGTTTAAGCATATCGTGTGGAGTGGAAATGGGTGCCGCTTGGTTTTCTGTTATATAGTGGTCAAAAGAAGCAGCAATAATGTACATAATTTTTTTAATGTGGAGACGGAAGTTTTTCAGAGCTATGAACAGCAGCAATGCGCGGAGCAGCTCAGCAGTACGGTTCTGCTGTACAGGAGTCCCAAACCAGAGGCAGTGGCGAGGGTTGCCTCCAGGGGAACATTCCTGGTGTTCCCATTTGGAGATTTGGCAATGCCTATGCTGACAGAAAACTGTGAACCAGCTTAAAAATATGCACTACTTCCCGCTGCCTGAAAATTAAGCGGTTATAGTATCCTCTCCCCATATCAAGTGATACCATTTCTCTTTTTCAGGGAATATTTTAGAGAGGAAAAAACCCCAACCTATTTGTTTTACATCTGGTTATTTTAAATCTCCATGGACCTATTAGCGGAATAGTGGACTTAAAGAGCTTGGAACAGCAGCAGCCAGCAGCAGCAGCAGCAGCACAGCAGGCATCCAACCTATTTGTTTTACATCTGGTTATTTTAAATCTCCATGGACCTATTAGCGGAATAGTGGACTTAAAGAGCTTGGAACAGCAGCAGCAGCAGCAGCAGCAGCAGCAGCAGCAGCAGCAGCAGCAGCAGCAGCAGCAGCAGCAGCAGCAGCAGCAGCAGCAGCAGCAGCAGCCATTCCTCTTACTACAAAGGAAATCTGTAATCTCTGCCGGCCACAGTAAAACGTAGCATCTGTTGATCACTGAGGGAACCGGGGAAAGGAACGTAAAACCCATGCGGGCTCTGCCATCTTCTGTCATTTCCCTTCAGACCTCCAGGTGTGTGGTCCCCGGCACGGACCGTGCCATCCGTCTGGGACCGGCACAGCTGCATCAACATCTCAGCCATGGGGAAGAAGAAGAGCTGGGTGTCACTCGAACAAGGGCAGGCTGTGTGGGGCTGGCAGACTGGCAGTGCCCATGGAAACACAGGCCTTTTGACACGGTGCCTGTGCCGTGCTAGAAGATGAGCTGGCAATTTCTGTGTGCCAGGATGATGGTGGTTTTTAAACACCCAGGCCCAATCCTCACCAGGTGTCACTGCCCACGTTCCTCTGAGGTCTGAGCCCATAGCTCACTCCAAATTATGGTACTAAACGTGAAAACAAAAGTTTTAGCTAAAATGGGGCAAAATCCTGCCTAAACTTTACCCCTGGCAGGGATGCAACTCGGCAGGGAATTTGCCTGAAAGCATGTGCTCAGCTATGGAGCTGAGGTGACAGTTTAACTAGTAGATCAAATAATTACACCATTTTGACAATGCAGTGTTTGTATTCGATTGTCTTAAAAATTGGTAATATCACAATTATTTTCTGCAGTAAAAGCTACCCTGCAGCAGCAGATCATTTTGTTTAACTTCTTAATCAGCTAAGCTAAAGCTCCCACTGTGAGGAAATATCTTTTCAGCAGAGTACTGATTTTCTCCCGCAATCTCCCCTCCTCCCCATTTACTCCTTTTCTTCTCCATCATCAATCTTTTAAGCGTGCCACTGTGCATTCACATTTTTCTTTCTGCACGTGTCAGCTCAACGCTCTTCCTCAGAGCCCTCTTTCCCCACCAAATCCTGCAAAGCAGACTTTAACCACTCGTTTCCCGAACTCCACGCACAATTTTGCAAAAGCCAGGCTCTCCAGGCGCTTCCCAGCCACCGTGCCGGAATCCCCCCTTCCCTCCACAACCCGCAGCTATGGACAAAAGAGCAAGTAAAATGAAACTGACTTACTGCTATGGCTTGGAGCCTTTCCTTGTGCAAGGGGGGGGGGGAGGCAAACAAAAACAAAACAGAGCACACACTGCAGTCACCCCGGGGGAACTGGAGTAATTGCAAAGAAAGCCGAGCTCCTGCGTAGTAGTCAGCCACTTTTGGAGGCACTGCAGGCTGGCTCACGGTAGGATCATTTTAGTCACTGGACCAGTGCCTGCCTCGCTGCCTGTCTCCCAGCTGTATTGCTAACTGCATTTCATTGCTGCTTCTGTGTGCTGTTGCTGTCACACAAGCCATGTATGCACTCTCCAAGCAGCTGAGCGCAGGGATAGCTCGCATGGCTATAATTTTTTGCGTTGACGTCTCAGCTCATTTGCTCCTCCTATGGGGCGCTGGGTCACGACAGGAGCTCGACATCAGTAGCGTGCACAGTAATCCAAATCTGCATGACTGCAGCAGAGGAGGCAGACAGCTGTGCCACAGCATGTCCTTAGCGAGCAGCATGGCAGGGAGGGAAGGACGGTGGCACATGGCGTGGCGAGTGGGAGCCGCGGCAGGCAGGCAGGCAGGCAGGCAGCGGCTGCAGCCTTGAGTTAAAGCAGGTTTGGCTAAGGGAAAGGAGAGGGCCGGCAGGAGAAGGGAAGGGAAGGGAGGGCACGGACCGTAACAGCACAGCATGGCAGGGAGGGAAGTGGCACATGGTTGGCTAAGGGAAAGGAGACGGCCGGCAGGAGAAGGGAGGGCACGGACCGTGGGGGAACAGCACAGCCGCTCGTGAATGCAGTGGTAGCATGGCATGCTGCAAAAGGCTGCTGCTTCAGGGCAGCCTTTAAGAGCAGCGGTGAAGAGCATGGGGGGTGGAGGGGAGAGGGAAGGTGTCCATGCACCCTGCACGTGCATTGCACATTAAAACACTGTATTGACATCAGACACTCAAAAGTGACAAAGCTGTTGTAAAAACAGTCTGACTGAAGACCCCAGGTGTGTTACAAATAGGGAAGGAGGCAGGTGGGGAAGGGAGGGGAGGCCTGAGCCAGTGTTGTGAGGGTATCCTTGATTTCAAGTGTGGCTTTGGTTTTGCGTGCAACCTCCTCACTTTTTTTTTTAATGATCTCCCATCTCCTTTGGTTTCTTATAAACAGCAAAGAAGCCCCCCACTCTCTCCCAGCCCCATCCCTCGGGGTGCTACTGCAGGGGTGAGCACAGGGCTGCCCTGGTGGAGGGACGCCCCTGAGCCATGACAGCCACTGCGCCGGCTGGAGGGCTGGGCGGGGGCTGAGCATGGCATCCTGCTGGTGTCCCGCCGCAAGGAGCAGAAGTGCATTTCGCAGCATATAATTTTGGTTTAATAACCCCATGCTGACAAGACAGGGAAACGCCATTGTCTTGGAGGAAAGCGGTCTGGAGGTCACCCTGCTTTCCCTGTGCGTGCCCTTTCGTGTGCCACCCAGCCTGGCATTTTACCTCTCTGCTGGCACCCCTGTCTCCTCTCCCAGACATCCTCCACCTCCATGCCATTTCCAGCTCCAGGATGTGCCACTTGCTGCAGGCTGCTTTTTAAGGCAGCTGCTTTCTCAAGTGTTTCCACCTCCTGGTTCCATTTCCCTTCCTGGTGCCCAGCCTCCTTGTCTCGTGACAGCGTGTCAAAGTAACTTCTTGCTTAGCTTTGCCTCTGTGAAAGAGGTCCTTTGTTGTATAGAAAACTCACAGAACATTATATAATTCCGGTAGTCACTGTGGCCAAAAAGCAAAGTTTTATTGCCGTATCCCAAGTGAGGCAGTATCTGTAAGTCGGTGTTTGGGTGGGCTCACAGCTAGGGGAAATGCAACAATTCCAGCTTAAACTGGGATACTCTTTCAGTCTTCCAGCTTTAAGTAATTTGTTGGATGGCATCTGTCCTGTAGCTTATTTGGTCCCTTTCAGCTTGTTGTTTTTCTTCAAAACCTCTTTTTTGTTTTCAGTCACCACATAAAGGTCCATGTATTGCTGCTTATATTGCTACAGCTGGTTTTGAAATATCCCGTCACACAGGATCCAGACATCTATACTCCCACACGTGCACTGAGAACATACACGGGCAACTCCTACTAAGACTTGCAAGCTATGCAATTAAATCCCTTCAATACCCTTCTCATGTTTTGCTGTTAAACCTTGCCCAGGGGAGGAATTCTGCTACAGGCTATATCCAGCAAAGGCGGGGGTATGCCCCAGTGCTAACTGGAGCTGGAGCTGAGGTGGGCAACCTATTCACTCCATGACCTGTTAGTCACGTTAGATGCTGCCGAAGTGGTGTGTGAAATGCACCGCAGTAGGCCATCCCCTCTTTCCTCCCACATGGCATCCACTCAGCAAAGCATTTAAATATATATTTAAGTGCATTCAAGGTAGTCATATATAAAAGCGCACGTGCGCTTCTCACTTCTGCTACGAAACCTCGCGACAGTTCGTGAAGGACAGTAACTGCAGCTAAGCTGGCCACTGTATTCGCCCCATGTTCATCCTTTCTCCCGTTTAACTGCAGTGCTTGTTGCAGGTGAGGGGTAAGCAGGGTGCATCCTAGGGAGTGCTGGGGCCTTCCTGGCCCCAGTGAAACATGCTGCAAGGCTGTGCACCCCTCTTCAGTTTAGTTTGCCAAGGAAACATGGATCAGCTCTGCTGCAGCAGCCCACCCTGCCAGCTCTCTACGACTGTACAGGAATGATAGAGGATGCATGAGCAGCGGAGCAGTTTCTTGCTGGTGACCTGCAATGCAGAGGAAAGGCTGGAAGTCATGCAATAACAATAGCCACTAGTTTCCCTACAGTGTCTTTCTTTTGTATAGCTTGAAGCCTGTGGTGCAGTGAGGTGGGAATCCTTCACCCAGGTGGTTCACAGAGCACACCCAGGTGAAATGACCTCTATAAGGTGACTTACTAGGTCATGACAGAGTCTGCAAGGGACAGCACCTGTGGACATTTGGTTAGCGAAGGCAGCTTTAAATGAAACAAAACAACGACTCAGTCCATTTTTACACATTTTTTTGTCCATGTTGGTTAAGATTTTTGTTTCCAGAATGTTTTTCTATGTTGGTAAGGAACTTTAACAAAAAAATAGGAAATTGTGTTAAGCCTCACAGATTTTTATTTGTTTTGATATACTTTTAGGGCAGGAGGGCGGGGTAGTATTTCCAAATTTTGAAGACACTAAGAAAACAAGAGAGGTTGGAGGGTGTAGGGAGGAGCAAGAAGATTCTAGAAGAGTAAGCAAGCAAGAGGAAATAAGTATTTTAATATACTTTGTTCGGTAGCTGGTAATGAAGAAGAAAGGAAAACTGTCCCTATTATTTTTCAAATGTCAGTTAAAAGGCTGTTCTTTTCACCACAATTTTTAAAAGAGCAAAAAGTGATACATCTTAATAATGTGTGAATTGCATCCCATTTCCATGCAAAACAGATTTTTATTTTAATTTCTTTGGAAAAGAGTGTAGGAAACAATCTGTAGTCCCTGCTTGATGCTGGAGACGATCCTGAAAGAACTCTGAGCTATGTGTAGCCTGAACTTCTAATGAGGCAACCTAGTTGTATGGTGGAAATCAGGTTCTTGTCCTTGCCATGGAGCTGAGCTGAATGAGGAAAGGTTCTAGTTTAAATCACCTGTGTTTGTTTTCCGACAAACCTTTTTTTTTAAAAAAAAAACTATTTTTTTTTTGCTATTGCCCTGCATACAACCAGAACCCTTCTGCATGATGCCAGGCATCTTGTCCTTGGAGCAAAACTCTTGGCTTCCCATCCTCCTGGCTGTTGGTGGGACTGAACCAGTCTAAGAAAAAAGACTTTGGCCTGAAGACTGTGTAAGGAAGGCACATGCATACACATGAAGGTCAGGATTAACGCCTCAGCCATTGCAAATGCATCGACATACTTTTGTGGTGACAAGTTAGTGGTTGGATCCTGGCAGTGGTTGTCAAGAAAACACAGAGCAAGGAGGGAAAACAGGCTTCACATTTGCATTTCAGATTGTTTAGGAGGAGATACTTCTGGCTTTTAAAATTACCACATGCCAGCGTGTTGCATTGTGCTGCACTAACGCTGTTCTGGCATCCTCACTATTGTCGAACATTCCTCCCTAGGGCATATTTGAACCATATTATTTTCATCTAAGTTGAAATTCTAAGGTTTGATTAATCTGTTTTTTATCTTCCTTACCAGACTCTGGCCACAGATGCTATATTAAAATAGGCCAGGAATGAAAAGTTCATCTAAACTTTTAGATTCTTGAGCCCATCGTCCATGCTCACTTTTTGGACTCCCTCAAACACGGTGTCTCGCACAACACAGCCTTTGAAATTTTTGGCAGTGGCACCATCCGACATTTCCAGGAGAGGCTATTCCATCTGCAGTTTTAATGGGGGCTCTCAGCCTCGTCAGACAACAGTCTGTTGCTGTCATTCTCTCTCCCATACCCAGGCTGCTGGCTGGGGGTGCACAGTGGCTGCAGCACCAGGGGCTGTGCTCGGGCCACCTGGAACCTCACTGCTGTGAGCTGCACCTCAGAGACCCCCATCCCAATGAGCCATCACCCCGGGACAGTTGTCTTCATCCCGCCCAGACTTGTTAACCCAGTAAGCAGTGGCTGCATGGGAGGGGCTGAGTGTCCAAGCCCTTGCATAGCCACTCTGTGTGGCTCGTGGTAGGGGTCCCCGGTCTGTTGCCACTCATGACTTGCAGTGGTGAAAGTGAGAAGTGGCTGAAGACCCGATTACGTGCCCTCACCCCTCCACTGCGGGGTGACAGATGCTAGCACTGGTACATCTTCTGTGGTCCCCACTGCCCCTCATGTGGGGTTTCATGGGCACAGCCCCCAGGTGGTCTAGGCTGGTGGGAAAACCAGCCCAACTGACAGGACAAGCAAAGGCTGGGAAATCCCCTCTCCACCTCCCACAGCATTTCACACCTGGAAAATGCAGATGGGAAAACCATAAGTGGTATGTCTGGAGTTGAACAGGAGGGCAGTGGCAGAGCTCAACCTATACCTCTGAGTCCAGTTCTGTAAGTGCACAAGATCATTCTTTCTTCACTGAAAAAAATCTTTATTTCAGACTTGGTTTAACTGAAGTTGTTTCCTCTCCCCTTTTTCTGTTGTTTCAGTTTTGCTGCTTGCTATCAAGACATGGAGTTGAAGCGTGCACAGCAGGAGATGGCATTGTCTGAGAAATAAAAAGCTAGAGCACAGAGCTTTGTTTTAAACTTTCCCAAGACAGCAGGCTTATGAATAGGTAAGCCATAATTTATTAATAAGCGCAGCCTATTAGGTTTTTCCATGTTTGCTTGGTTTCGTTCTGCAGCCATGGGGAGCTTGCACTGACACACGGTCAGTGTGACACACTCATCTCAACGGACCACCAGACACTGTGAGTGACAGGGGCCCTCAAGAGCCTCTGCAGAGCAGAGGTCTCCTGGCCAAATCATGTCTGTTGTCCACAAACAGTTGCTTGTAAGTGATTCTGCTGGTAGCAGAGACAGGAAGCAATGACTCTCCTGAGCCCTCTTGTCCTGCCAGACCCCTTGCCATGCTTAAACAGCGTCGTGTTAGCCTGAGATTTATTCAACACCTTCAGTCCTTGGCAGTAATTAAGGAAGCAAGCCACAGAGCACTCCCTGTCAAGGCCTGCAGGTCAGTAAACCAGGAGATCCTGTTTGCAGTGACTTTCCTTGAAGTAGAGAAGAACAAGAAGAAATGATGTACGCATTTCACCTTTCTTCCTTCTCTCCTATTCTGGTAGATGGGGTTATTTAAAGCTTCACAGGTAGAGGAAGCAGCCTGTCTCCTCTTGGGGTTTCAGTGCCAGCTGCTAGCACCACAGCTCGCTTACCCAGCTAACACCTTGCTGCAGGAGCCTAGCCTGGCTCCTGGGGAGCAGAGGGGGAATGGACGACCTGCAGAGGAGAAATGTAAGGCAACCTTTCCCAATCTCCTTTACTCTTTCTGAAATTACACAAAAAGAAAATCCTGGTTAGTCCTTACCTTCCACTTTCTATTCTCAGTGCCTCCCTTGACGCTTTACATCCAGCTGGGGCAGAGAGGGGTGACAAGAGCAAGTAATACTCCCAGCACTACAGTGCAGGGCAGAGAGATATCTGTGAATAGGACAACTCTTCACTAAAAAGGGAATTTTTGTTGAATTTCTATTCTACCAGCATAACGATGCCACTTGAAATAGGTCACCACCCCTTAGCTGCGCATCCCCCTGTACCTGTTAATGAGCTGAGATTCACGTGTACACCAGGACTTGTGTTATCCACCCCATTAGAAACATTTTGTGGCACTGAGTTTCATGGATCCTGACAACTTTAATGCTGATAGGGAAGAGACTCTTGCCCCTTTTGCCCCTTAAACCTGGCTTGGCTATTCAAATCTGCCAAGAGAAAGAGGAAAAAATGTACTTTTTTTTACTTTGGATTTAAAAATTAGAGCTTGGTTCCCATAGATTCTGGCATGTCCCTCTCCTTTCTGTTCAAACAACCCAGATTGCAGCAGAAAAGCTGCTTTTAGCAGAATTTATTTCTGTTCTTGTGCCTGCTGATCATCCTCCACATATAGTACATAGCTGAAATGATATTCCGTTAAAAACTGCAAAATATTTACTGCTGAGGTTTATGTTAGTACACTGGATTTTCCTTCAGAAGTGAGATAATAAAGAAAAGAAAGAAGTTACCTGCAGCCCAACTGGCAAAAGCTATAGAAGAGGTGAAAATAAACTACTGCCCCAGAAGGTAACTGGGGCCAGAATCTGAATATTTGGGTTTTATTGCTGCTCTGATCACTGTGTGACCTTTGCTTCCGTTCCCCTATATATGACAAAAGGTTAACTTAATACCTGCTTTTTAAACACCCTTTTGGCTCCAGATGTTCTAGTCAATCCTCAGTTTGGTCTCCTATCCTAACAGGCTCCTCAAAGAAGGACTGGGGGATTGGCATTGTTATTGCTGCTCTGATCACTGTGTGACCTTTGCTTCCGTTCCCCTATATATGACAAAAGGTTAACTTAATACCTGCTTTTTAAACACCCTTTTGGCTCCAGATGTTCTAGTCAATCCTCAGTTTGGTCTCCTATCCTAACAGGCTCCTCAAAGAAGGACTGGGGGATTGGCATTGGATTTGCAATGCCAAAAAAATAAAGAGGAGTCCACTCCAGTCTACAGGGGCAGCTTTTGTTAAACAAGCTTTCACAGCTAAGGTTAAATAACCAGGAAATTTATGACGACATGCGTTCCTCCTCTGCAGAGGGGCTGCCCAGAGAGGTGTCTTCAGCTTGTCTGCATCAAGGCCATAATTTAACGATGGGCGTTTCAGATCAGTCCACCTCAACTCCAGCATGTTATAGCAATGAAAGA
>NW_008795246.1:76489-89770 GCF_000699145.1 Aptenodytes forsteri | reverse complement strand
AGAGAGGGGTGACAAGAGCAAGTAATACTCCCAGCACTACAGTGCAGGGCAGAGAGATATCTGTGAATAGGACAACTCTTCACTAAAAAGGGAATTTTTGTTGAATTTCTATTCTACCAGCATAACGATGCCACTTGAAATAGGTCACCACCCCTTAGCTGCGCATCCCCCTGTACCTGTTAATGAGCTGAGATTCACGTGTACACCAGGACTTGTGTTATCCACCCCATTAGAAACATTTTGTGGCACTGAGTTTCATGGATCCTGACAACTTTAATGCTGATAGGGAAGAGACTCTTGCCCCTTTTGCCCCTTAAACCTGGCTTGGCTATTCAAATCTGCCAAGAGAAAGAGGAAAAAATGTACTTTTTTTTACTTTGGATTTAAAAATTAGAGCTTGGTTCCCATAGATTCTGGCACGTCCCTCTCCTTTCTGTTCAAACAACCCAGATTGCAGCAGAAAAGCTGCTTTTAGCAGAATTTATTTCTGTTCTTGTGCCTGCTGATCATCCTCCACATATAGTACATAGCTGAAATGATATTCCGTTAAAAACTGCAAAATATTTACTGCTGAGGTTTATGTTAGTACACTGGATTTTCCTTCAGAAGTGAGATAATAAAGAAAAGAAAGAAGTTACCTGCAGCCCAACTGGCAAAAGCTATAGAAGAGGTGAAAATAAACTACTGCCCCAGAAGGTAACTGGGGCCAGAATCTGAATATTTGGGTTTTATTGCTGCTCTGATCACTGTGTGACCTTTGCTTCCGTTCCCCTATATATGACAAAAGGTTAACTTAATACCTGCTTTTTAAACACCCTTTTGGCTCCAGATGTTCTAGTCAATCCTCAGTTTGGTCTCCTATCCTAACAGGCTCCTCAAAGAAGGACTGGGGGATTGGCATTGGATTTGCAATGCCAAAAAAATAAAGAGGAGTCCACTCCAGTCTACAGGGGCAGCTTTTGTTAAAGACAAGCTTTCAGCTAAGGTTAAATAACCAGGAAATTTATGACGACATGCGTTCCTCCTCTGCAGAGGGGCTGCCCAGAGAGGTGTCTTCAGCTTGTCTGCATCAAGGCCATAATTTAACGATGGGCGTTTCAGATCAGTCCACCTCAACTCCAGCATGTTATAGCAATGAAAGAGCTGGAATTTTTATTTTTTTCTCTTTGATGAAGATGAGTTAAATCCACCCATTCAAATAAGGGGTCTGACAGTACTTTGAAAGAGGAGCAAGTCAGATCAGAGTCAGGTCTACTTATCACAGCCCGTCTTTCTGAAATTCTCCAGAGACGTGTCATGTAGCCTTTGAGCCTGCTAGCTAGTGGTGCCACTTCTAAAAGAAGGACCCTCTAATGACAGATTTTTAGGCAGTATCCCATCTTTGGTCCTCTGACCTGAAAAAACTGGAAACCTTTCACACAGAAGTCATCTCCTGGCCTTTTGGCCTCTGCTTCAGATTGTGGCAGAGTCACATAGAAGGAGCACAGACAAAAAATAACCGGCTACTTTCTGGATCCATGCTGAAAGTTGAATATGAATTTTGGATCAGTCTACACTACACCCAAATTGGTACATCCAACTTCCGTTGTTAGCTAGGGAATTCATTAAGCTTTTCACAGCCTGAGGCAGCCACAAGGTGCCAAGAGTTTGCCTTGAACCAGCGTAAGGCGTGGTATGTATTATGCAAAGCCACTGAATTGCATATGTGCAAGTGATTTCTTCCAAGGATCGTTAAGGCTGTTGTTTCTTCTCCATGGTCCCACTTGCAGTGCTCAACTCAAAGGCACGCAAACACACTGTGATGTCGCTTTGGTAGGAAAGGTATCCCCAGTGGTTCCTCGCTCAGGACAACTGCAGGTATGTAGTATTCCATCTAATGCTTTTTAAAGACTAGTGCTACAGACAGCAGCAGCAGATGCTGAGGAAAATCATAACCAGGCTTCCTGATGAAAATGCAAGTTCCACTGACTTCCTATTCTTGTCACTGTAATGGTATTATTTTATACTTTAATGTTATAAAGTACAAATTGGAGAACTGTTTTACATTATACTGCATACTACATACAAGCCTCACTCAAGATGAGATTATCATTAAACTGATATCTCTGGCATGCAGCTAATTAGGAAATCATCTTTATATCTTGCACCTCTAATGTACAAATGCCTTGTCTGGTAAGTAGCATTCAGAAGAGACAGTAATCATTAAACCTAGTAGTCAGCAGTTCCTAGGATGAAATTTAATGCTGATTTACAAAGCACTCTAAATGATTGACATTGTCTTCCACTAATTTTAGTGGAAAATGATTCTTAATCCTCTAGACTGCTTTGAAAATCCTTGTCAACTTGTCTACATTTTAAGCGTCTGCATATATTCCAATTTTGGAACCTGGAAGAAAGTACAATACGTAATTGTTTCAACACTAAGCAGTCACCCAACCTTTTAAATAAAGATATTTGAGAAGAGGCTGAATGCTTTAACCCTGAATACTTCTAGTTATGTCTTAATTTAGTACTTAATGAGGCTTTTCATCTTTCTCCAGCTTGCTCTGGTTGATATCTCTTGTACTGGAGGATAACAAAACGTGGAGCAAGGCTGCAGGTATCCTCAACCTCATGGTAAATTCAGACCTCGTGGAGAGGTCTGAAGGGACGGTCACCTGTAGCTAGGATAGTTACTGCTAGGTGTGCCAGGAATGAAAAGAAAGAGGCTCCCTGTGAGTCTGGGACTTGTTTACAACAGGCAGGTAACACGACAGAGCCTACTGTAGTTATGTGCTCTAGGTACTAGTTCATCACAAATTAAAATAATAGTAACCATGTAGCAGGGCCCTCTGCACAAGTGGAGAAGAAGGAGACATGTCAGGTTGTTAATTTAACAAAATAAGACCTTTTTTTCTTGAATAATTCTTGTGCAGAACTAGAGCCTTGCAGATTTCTCCTAGGAGGTTTGAATCAATTTAGTGAAGGTGAAGAAAATCCATCAGTTGAGGCCTGCTTCTGCCACTGCCCACTCTTCACAGCATAACAGTCTGAGACTCTTTCATAAGGATGGTAGAGGAGCATTTCTTTGCTTATAAATTTATAAGGAGAGAAAGAGATACAGCTAATGAAAAAAATACGTCTCTTCTTCATGATGTTACCCAACATGATCATCTACTCGTCTTTTCTCATAGAAAAGAAAAATGGTCTCCCTTTTTCTGTTTCCCCTTGATTTCTTTAGATGACTGATTTATTTCAATCTTCTGATGTTATGGGCAATACAACATTTGCAGTTTGGGCACTCACCAAAGGCATGGAGAGTGCTGTACTTTCTGTCTGCATTAGATCTATTTAGGCAACTTAATTTTCTCCACATGTTAGACTGTTCCTATTGTGGAAAAATATACTTTTTAAAGACTGATAAAATACTTCCAGTTGAGATTTGGCAGAAGACAAAGTGTTTGTTGATTCTAGTGCCCAGACAATCACACAGTGTGGTTTTATATCTGTTTCAGGATACTTCTAGCCTGCGTAAACCTACATACATATGTCTACAGCAGATGCCAATATTGTATCTGGTGTGTGATGGCAATGAGGTGGCAGGGCCCTGGATGTGTCTGTTTTAAACATCATCTTCACCAGATCTTCTAGTTGCCAAATTACTAATTGCTAAGCCCCAATTCAGCTATACTGAATGCACGTATCTCCATGTTGATGTGAGAGTCCCATTTAAGGATGGTGGCACTTTTCGGAAAACTGGGACCATATGAAAGAAGGGACTTTTAAAGTTGTATTTTGAGTTCTCACATTTCAGATCTATCTAGGAATTTCAGTATTTTTTTTTCCCCAGATTACGCACATGGAAAGATGTAGAAGTGTAACAGCATTTCCAGTTTATTTCACATGGGGTGTGTAAGTGACGAATTCAAGCCCCAAGTATTCTAATTGAATAACAAACTTATATATATGTCTCCAAATCAGTAACACTACTTGCAAAACAAACCCTAACCTAAACAACATTAGACAATTTTATTTAGTAGCGTAGATCAATAAGCAGACACTCTGTAGATGTGGTAACTAATCAAGCCCTGACAACTTGCACATCACTTCTCCTTTCATGAAGGTGTTTCTTTGCCTGCTGTCTTCTTGTTCTTTTAATGTGAACCCCTCAGTACTGGGAATGCTTGCTGTGTGGCTACTGAGGAAGAATGATGATTAGTTAAATTACATCTGGCATTGCAGTAGTTGCACCTACAAAAAATCAAGCTAATATTTAGTGTTTAAGAAGAAGTACCATGAGTGGCAAAATAATGGTAGTTTATCAAATCTAGCTTACACACAAGATATGTATTAATTTTAATGAGATAGAAAGATTAAAAAACGCTCCCATTTTATTTGGTGAATTTCTCAAAAGGTTTGATTTTTTTCCTAAAGGTAAGATACATTCTGAGAAAAGCACTTTACACTGTTTTTTACTTTTATACAGAGTAAATGTGGGAATATAAACTTGCAAATGATGTGATGTATTTTTATTTTTGGTTAAGAAATCATTTGAAATCCTGCTTATTAGTCCGTTCAAAATAATACTGTTTCGCCTGGGAACTCACAATCAGAGCTTGAAAAACAACTCTGGATTTGATTTCCTTTTCAAAATATCCTGTTATTGAACCATGTTGCACTTGTTATCAACCTAAGTTTCCAGCCTCTACTGATTTATAGTTAGTTCTGACTGTCAGTAGTACATTGTGGCTAGGAGTTCCACAAATTAGCTCCAAAAAATGCTTCTTTTTAATAACCTTTTTTTTTCTTGGTTTCACTGCACCTGTTATCCAGCTATCAGAGTTTTGATTTAATACTCTAAGATGCCTATCTCATCCCATGATGAAAGTGTACCAGCTGTGAAATTTTATAATGGGAATCATTCCTCCAATCGATATGAGCACAGTTTTCCCAAACACTACAGAAAACCCACTATTGCAGAAACAAAGTGTAGCTCATAATCTTCTGGAGGGAGGCAGAGAGGAAGAAGGATGCAAAACAAAAGGAACATTCTTGATACTTTGAAGAGAAACAAAGAATGCACTGAGAAAAATGAGTTAATAATGTAAAAATGGCAGGAAAAACAGAGGTTGCCTTTAGATCGGAGATCTGGTGTGCATTGTTGAATTAAAATGGTGTTTCAGGGGAAGCTGAGCAAGTATTCTAGTCTGTTATTTTTACGTAAAAGATTCCACAATAAGCATTAGCTTGGCTTTTGTTTGCCTTGAGTGAGCTGCAATTTCAGCAGCTAGAAAGCCAGGGAGTTGAATGCAGCATTGCAGCAAGTAGGAAGCTGGAAAAACCTTTCGGCGGTGCCCACATCAGAGAGGACTGTGAATAAAAATTGGTTCAAAAAGCTTTAAAAGGTGGTTTAGTTTGTTTTGGAGATCAGCAGATGCAGCTTAAATTTTTATATGGATGTGCCCACCTGTATAAGGAGCTCCACATGCAACCTAGGCAGTTCTTTTTCCTTTTGCTGAAAAACTCATCCCGTTGTACGCCTAACTGAGCAACCTAAGGTCCACGGATACGGCGGTTATTGCAGTTTTAATGCTTATTTAAGTTGTGATCTTTGGCTCTGGATAAATCACTGTGTGATGACAAATACTGGCAATGACAATGCGGATGACATGCAGTGCGATGTCTCATAGTACCTTTCACCCCCAGAGCAGTTTACAAGCCATGGTTTATATTCGGAGCCCCTGAACAGATATCCTGCAAGTGGTAATCCCACAGAAGTCACACAACCCTCTGCTTGTGGGGCCTCTTTTGCATGTTTTGCCCCATACAGTCAGGATTTACTCAACTGCTGAGTCTGTGTAGTACAAGGTGCTATCATTCGTAGGTTTTTGAACGGTGGAAGGCTTTCTTGGGTGCAGAGAGGGCTGAAGGAGTGGGGTTTTGCCTGCAGGAGATGGGATAGCCTTCTGACACAGGACTGGGGTGCAGGAGGTCCGAGGTCTGTTCCTGGTTGTTTTGCCCCCCTGTGCCACCCCCACATAGGGCTCCTTCTCCCCACAGCTTCAAACACTTGCAAAGCCCAGTGCGGTCTCTGCCAATGCGCAGCCTGGCCGAGATGTGATGGGAACACTGCCGGGAACTGTGGGAGAGGCTGAGAGTCCTCCTGGATTTCCACAAATGGCTGTTTCCCATGGCTTATAACTCAGCCAGCTTTCAGAGACGATATTTTAAGTCAAAGCAGAGCATATTCTGTTTTCAGTGGTTTGCATTCCCCGTTTCAATACTTTAGCCTAATCTGCTGATGTTTCAGAGCTGCTAAAATAAGACATATACACACTGAGAAAAGAAAAAGTGAAAATGGTTCTGCTGCCCAGATATAGAGTTGCTGCTACCATTGCAGCTACACATCCTCACAGAGTGGCATGAACTGAGAGCAACTTTTAACTCACGGTTGCTTCAGCTTCACTGGCAGATCAGATGTATCCCCAAAAGCAGCACAGCCCATGCCTTACCGCTAAAGAATGTGTATCAGTGGTAGACTACCAATCTTTCCAGGGCATTACAGCTGTAACTGAAGTCAGTGCAGTACACAAAAATACCTCAGTGCATTCAAAGTAATTCAACCTTCGCAGCAAGGACATGCACATGGGCAGAGTTAAGCTTTTGTCCTCCCCACCTTTTACCCTAAGGCCACATTTTTATGCTAGCTATCAGGAAAGGGGCTAAAAGGGCAGCAGGTCAAGGCAGACAGGACAAACGTGGCTCTCTGAATAGAGAAAACTGTTGCTGTGATCTGTTCCCAACAGGCTGACACTTGGAGGGGTTGTCATGTGCTTGTGCTGGAGTTAAAAGGCCTTATAAGGCAAAGCCTGAACAAACTGTTAAGCAGTCTGAAGTGTTCCTCAGTGCTGAAAAACCTCCAGGGAATGCACAACATACCCCTGGCAAAGATTACAGCATATTTTACAGCAAGCTCATAGAGTAACAAAGCAGATATTGTATCTTTGAATTTCAGGCTCTGCAGGCTACTCTCAGCAAGAAAATTAAGATCAGGTCCCCTTCTTGGATTCATTTTACTGCAGTGGGACAAGCTAAGTGTCATTCATTAAATCTGTCTTTAAGATTTCATAAAGTTGCACATTGAGTCTTCTTCTGGAAAGATGGTCTCCACAGCAGAAAACTTATTTGGAGGCCTCTGTGAGCTGATGGCTGGACAAGCCAGATCTATTTAAGCTGTGGCAGTAGTCAATATCAGTGACAAGATGAGGATACCTTGCTCATGAAATCTCCACAGTAAACCAGCCCTGCTTTGCCACCCTCCAGCTCATTTGGGGTCACGAGGTGTGAGGACTTCCACCCCCTCCTCTTTTCCCTTAGTGGTTCAGGAGAAGGTGTGGCACAGCTGCTTGCACCCTCTTCATGGACCTGCAGGAAAAGCACTGCGTGCTTAGATGCAACATACAGAGAAAATAGCTGAAGCTTTGCGCCTGCTCCAGCTAATCTTGCCCTCACCAAAGACTGAGAGAGTAACATGAACGACAACAACAAAAATGGCTGCACCACTGGCGAGCTCAGAGCAGAGCCATTTTGCTGTGGCTGTGAAGCAGGCATGGCTGTGGCACCCTTGTGCATCAGAGGCAGGGATGAAGGCTTAATATCTTCACCTGAGAAGGCTGAGGACCATCCATCCTTTTCTGCTGGAGTTAAAAGGCCTTGGAAAGCAAAGCCTGAAAACAGTGTTTTGCTGCCTTTTCTTATGCTTGTTGGTTCCACATAGCTGCAGCTTCTAGTAGTTTTTAGTAGTTTCCCTCTCAGCCTTTGCTGAAGCTCTTCAATATACTTTGAGGTGCTTACTCACTTACAAAGTATTGAACCGTGCCAGAAAGACCGTGGGCCATCACTTTCCCCATAAGCCAGATCAAGCTGCTACCAGTCTAACAGCTGTGCCTGTGGATGCCCACAAACAGACAGTTTCTCTGTCGGTTCTGCTATTTGCATTCTCTTACTGAAGCCCGTTTACTGTTCCAGCCTTTTCCTTGTTATTTTCTGATGTTTTAAAATAAATCCTTTCCTATTGCTTTTTCTGTTTCTACCCAGCTGCCTGTTTACACTATGCAGGTGCTGACCTAAAACTTGCATGGGCATCTAGAGGCAAAAGCATGTTTGGTCACTTTTCCAAAGTGAATATGGTTGTTCAGAGCACCTTTATTAATTATAAGAGTAACAGGAAGGTATGAATGCCAGTGTGGAATGACTTTCAAAAAGCAAGGCCATTGAATTGGGATTTGTTTTCTTCCTCCTAGAAGGAAGCCACATGGAGGTAGCCTTGCTCCAGCTGAGGAGGAACAGACGGGGCATCTGTTGGGTACTCACTTGCTCCCCCCACATAGAACTAATCTAATAGATCTCCATGCAAGAAGAGCTTGCAAGCACAGGTATCATTTGCAGTTGCTACCTTATTCACGGATGCCAAAGATAGGACTGGAAGTACTTTGGACATGTCTGTAGTCCACCTCTCCGTCCTAAGACAAATTCAGATACACTGCAACCTATTCTGTTACAGTGAGACACACATTGTCATGGATGCAACAGGTGCATCCATGCATCTTCGTTACATCATGCCAGCCATCTTCATCAGAAGACAGAGTCATCCTACCTAAGTTTTGATAGGGTGCTGGATGGCAGGACACTGGCACATCTGTAAACCAATCCCCAGAAGGTAATATGGAAATCAGCAGCCAGCTAAAGTGGCTAAGGTTGAATGAGGAGCTGATAGCAAAGTTAGTCATCTGCAGATGACAACTGACAGTGACTAAAGAGGGTTACAAAGTGCCATTCATCCTGTAACCATAACAAAAACTAAACATTGTCTGTAAGTGTTCAAACTTTTCAGCAAATTAGTTTTGACCATTAACCCACCCTTTTGTGCATGGCTTTCTGAAAATGGACAACTAATTGAACTGGCAGGCACACCCATAAAGACAGAGCCTTAAATGAATATTGCAGAAAATCACATTTGAAATCCGTCAGCATAAGAGCATTCTCATTGAAGACATATGATCTCTAGGAAATGCCTTCTCTCAACTACTGAATAGCAGGAGCTGGTGTCCAGAAAAAGCCAGATGGAGGTACAGTTATTTGAAAAGACTGGTGGTAAAGGCAAGCAAGTAGAAAAAAACTATAGAGAAAAGCAGTGTAAGCAAATACCATGCAGAAAAAAAAAAGGAACTCAAATCAGAACCAAGTTTGGGGATATCAAATCAGTGCTAAACTAAAGGTCAGAGGAGTCAAAGTATAGAAATGGACACAAATTCTCCACTAGCCAAGGCGGATATAACAGATGGGTCAAAGCCTGTTATTAAGGTTGGTTCAGGCCGGTGACTTGAAGTATGACTCAATTTGGTGTGTAACATACATGACTGCTTGCGTCTAGCTAGGGGCATGCAAAGCTTTCACCAGTCTCCCGAAGCAGTCCTTTTGTGGTGTAAAACAAACTCCAGGCTGACACAAACTGCTGACACTGGAAACTTCTTTATGTCCTCCTCTATGTTTTATCCACAAACCCCATATTTTTTTTAATCTTCAGCATCATTATCTACAGTAGTAATGAGAAAAGAAGAACTCTAATGATTTCCAGAGCTTGTAGGAAGAGGTGGCTGAAAGCCAAAGAAACTCTTTCAGAAAATAGTATATGAATACTGGGGTTTGACTTTGCTTAATCCTTCAGTATTTACAAATAAAGAATGCCAAGGAGGTAAGCTAGACACTTCAATGTTGTACATTTGACTCAGAACAGATCTTTGATAATGACCCTTTGACACCACCCTTGACTGGTGTCAAAACTGTGTATTCAGGAATGATCCAGAAGCTCAAATACCACCACCCAATCTTTGCATGCTTTGAAGATAATGCCTATGCTGCCAATTACTACCTTGTAATTTTTGCTGCATAGTTTTGAACACAGAAGATGTTCCCAAAAGCTGCTGTTTTCTCTGCAAATACCTGTGAAGGCAAGAGGAGCAGAGTTTGCAGAATTTAGTATTTTATGTTTACACTATCGAACAATGAAACTCAACAATGAGAAAACCATTTTTTACAATATGCCTATGTATGAAACCTCTACCAACTGAGAACTCTGTTGTCAAAAAAGTACAAAAAGAAGCCATGGCCTCTGACCAAAAACTTTTTTGTTAAGCCTACTCAGGTCCTACAAAAACTGAGAGTCATGTTGGTGGGTATTCTGCCCTGTTGATGAACAGCTCAAATCCTGTGCCTCGTTCAACAGGATTTGTACTGGTCTGGTCTATGAAAATGAGTTGAACGTTCATTTCCAAGGTTACCCTGGGTCAGAGACTGCTGATGGACATGCATCCACTAAGGGAAACTCTGATCTTTGTACCTGGGATTAAATTCTGTAGAGGTACAATACTGTTTTATTTTATGGAATAAACCTGTGAGAGTACACCATCCTCTCTGGTTAGTGTGGGATTAAGAGCAGAGGGACCTGACTGCAAGCGAAACTGTTGAAAACATCATTACTGAGCTGACTAACTACAATGCTATTAGAGGGAGAAGCTGCATGGAGTGACGAATTGCTGTTTGTCTGCTTTATGATTCATTCATCTGATTATGCCAATCGAAACAATTTGCTGCAGTGTCTTTTGTACACAACCAGGAAACACAGAGGCTCTCAGAGCTCCAGCGGTTCTCTCATTTTCGTATGGGTTGGTACCATTTGAATCAACCTGCATGTAATTAGATTCCAAAGTGTCCCCCATCACACAGAGAGGCACTTTTCTTAAGAAAAGCAGGCAAAGCTATACCAGGTCAAATTTGCCCAGTCCATGTAAGCCAGACTGTGATGCTGGAAGACTTGTAGGAAACAGGCATGTATGCTTTTGAGATCAAGGAAATCAGTGGAGCGGTACTGACTTAATGTGGGCAATGACCCCAGAAGAGGTGAATGTTTGTGACTATGAACCTATGCATGTGGCTGGTAGAAACCCGAAGGTTTGAACTTGTTCTCTCTTGTCATCTCCCAGAGCAGTGATCTAGCCCTGAGTATGCCAGTAAGCCACTTGTCAGGAAACGTTACAGAAAGCCCTAGGCACGTGCAGCCTTGTAGCTGCCTTTTTCTCTCATGACTAGATCTTTCCATGTGTCCTTGTTCTTGCCAAATAAGAGCAGATCTCTTTTAAGTGCTTCTTGGCTGACACTGACCTCTCAATACACAGATAAAAAGTAGAGAGGTTTCCTCCTCCTTTTTTTCCTCCTCCCATCCACAGTTGTCACTTATCTCCCTGGTTAAGCCAATTATAGTGCCTCAGAAGTGTTCCCACGAAGAAAGGGAAGCAGGCAGACAGACACCAATTGAATTTCCTACAGGCACTATACAGGGGTTGTTTTGTTCCTGCAACAGAGCCATTACTCCCTTGTGCCACTGGTGACTCAACTGAAGACTGAGCCCTGTGAGACAGTAAAAATGATGCAATATTCCTAAAAATCCAGCAGGGATTGCAGATACAGCATGAAAGTATTGATTTCATTATCAAGGAGTCCAAACTGCACCCTAACCTTTAGTGTTTCAGGAATCTGCAAAGGGGGAGGGAAAAAAGGGAAGAGGAGGAGAGGGCAGTGGAGATGAGGGGAGGGCAGCGCAGGGTAGAGAAGGGAAGAATAAGTGGCCATCTCTAAACCCCACTGCCTTTGTATGGATAGCTGATGCCATCCATTACCTAGCAAAAAGAAAAAGCTCTCATTATTTGGATTCCGGTAGCAGCTTGGCCATAGATAAAGACTTGCATTGTGCTAGGCACTGCACAAATGTTGAACAAAGTGCAGTCTAAGGATGTGGCTCCTCTGCAGAAAGGAAAAAACATGTCTATTCTAGCTTAAATCCATCTAACTTGGGTAATAATGTAATGGGGCCTCTGCAGTACAAGCTGGAGTGTTGGTTAGCTGTCCAATTCAGTATCCAGGGTATGATTTGCACAGATGTTCTGCTGCTACCCAGGGCAGCTAACACAAAGCTACTGTGGGCCTGTTCCTTATGCTGCAATCCCACCTTCCAGCTGCAGCCAAGATAACACCTCAGTAAGAGTGGGAATGAAAAGCAACAGCGGGGACTCAGCAGCCTACCAAGGGCAGCATTCAAACAAGCTGTCAGTAATTTTGCTGTGAGTTTTAATGAATGCAACATGTTGTCAGCTGAAGATCAAAGTCTTAAAGCATTGTCAGGTCTATGCTGTAACAAACCCACATCAGTACTGTTTTGTTAATATACTTGCATCAACAAACCTGTATCAGTGAAAACTCTAGAACTAATGGCTGTACCTGGCAAAACTGTGTTTCAGTTCGAAGAATTTACACCAGTATCATTGTGTGAAATAAGACCAGCTGAAGTACACAAGGGCTTTTGCTGGAACAGCGATTTTGCAGAGCAACCGTATCTGTTACCAATAGAGTACTGCTGGCAACATTTTCTAGTGCAAGACCACCCAGCCATAATTCCTTTAAAGTGTGTATTTTATTGAATGTTCATGATAGCTTCAACATTTGCATATGCTAAGTCGTATCTATCCAGCACTGCCATCCCCTGAATATTGTTTGATAGGGCAGGAGGAAGGAATGTAAGAAGAAAGGGAAAGGGAAAGAAGTGATAGTTTTACCTCAATCTTCAAAGAATAAAACAGAAAACCTCCATTTTCCTAACTGCTTCATGTTGCTAACTGATGGATTTAGTTTGTGTGTAAATTTGTATAAATTATGTTTTGGATGCAGACATTAAAATCATGTGGAACGTGTAAATATGTATGTATAATCTAAAATGAAAGGTGAGGTGTGAAAGATACATTGCTTTGGCTATCAGCACATTTATATGTAATTAATGCCAAAGATGAGGGAACAGGCTTTTGCCCTTTCTTTTTATGTGCCTAAACTGGGATCCATTAAAGTGCCTAACCTTCAGTTATGTCAGGCAACCTGTTGCTTGAAATCAACATCCCATATCATCTCATTTCATCTCAAGCATTTTCATTAGAAGACATCCCTCACAAGAAAAGCCAATCCCACAGCAAAACAGTTTAATTGCATCAGATGATTGTCACAGGCATTTATTTTGCCCAATGAATCATAGAATCATAGACTCATAGAATAGTTTGGGTTGGAAGGGACCTCTAAAGGTCATCTAGTCCAACCCCCCTGCAATGAGCAGGGACATCTTCAACTAGATCAGGTTGCTCAGAGCCCCGTCCAACCTGACCTTGAACGTTTGCAGGGATGGGGCATCCACCACCTCTCTGG
>NW_008795246.1:25725-75929 GCF_000699145.1 Aptenodytes forsteri | reverse complement strand
GCAGGGCTGCTCTCAATCCCTTCATCCCCCAGCCTGTATTGATACTGGGGGTTGCCCAGACCCACGTGCAGGACCTTGCACTTGGCCTTGTTGAACCTCATGAGGTTCACATGGGCCCACTTCTCGAGCTTGTCCAGGTCCCTCTGGATGGCATCCTGTCCTTCTGGCATGTCGACCGCACCCCTCAGCTTGGTGTCATCTGCAAACTTGCTGAGGGTGCACTTGATCCCACTCCTTCCTACAGCCATTGACAAGACAAAGGTAAAATCTTTTTCAAACCCAGTGAGAAGGCATTATTAAGGTATGTCAATATTTGGAGAAGTCATCTCATGTTCCTCCCTGGGCACAGCATCCAACAGTTTCAGAAATGTGTCAAACGAGAAGTGGAAGTATAAAAGTTTCCTAGTTTTCTAAGTAAAACTCTGGCCCAACATTTGACAATCAGGACTGATTAAAAACAACTGGGGATAATAAGAATTTCAAAGTCTGTAGTAAAAAGCAAACAAAAATCTGTTCAGTACCTAAAAACAGAGTTAATGCTATTTTGGTGGCTAGTCTAGTGACTGAAACATCAGCAGTACTAATACAGCTCAAGGAAGGCACTTTTAGCAGTCTACAGTTTTTTCTTAATTCCTTGTTTCAGCTCATGCCACATAATGTGCAATTATGTTTCTCCCCGCCTGCTCGATCAATCCAATGAAACCTCTGTATTAATGTCCTATCCTATTTAATGACAGAACAGTAGCATTCGTGGAAAAAAATTGTGAAGTCACTGCATCTACCGAGACCTCAGATGAGCACAACTGTGGTCTTTGTATGTACACCTCTTTCTCAGATGTAAACACATGACTTTGCAAGTATCCTAGGAAAGGCTTATTGATTTTTCAGGGTACTTTGGGGTGTTTTGTGTTATTTTGTATTGCTCTCACTGGTTCAGACTTCTTTCAATTAATTCACCACCATTCAGTGAGGAGTTCAAGGGTTGAAACACCATCACTGTTGCCAGCTGATGTTATGCTAGGGAATAGCGACTTGGCTTGCTCTTACTTGTCTCATTGGAGGTGTTGCTGCATGGAGTCTTCAGGCACACCTGTGAAAAGCATCCCTCCCCTTCATTTATAGGAAGATACACGGTTTGGACAATGACATTTGACACTGCGGTCTGGCCATCTGATACCTAAAATTTCTGCTCCAGTTTTGAAGGCTGAGCCTCCTGGAAAAAACCCAGCTACAGGAGTTTCTCTCAGCTGTGATGGCAGAGGGTGATCGATCCCTGCTACAACATCTGGGTACATCATTGTTCCGCTTCCAAGCAAGATGTAGCAAATGTGCTTCTCTGCAAAGGATGTTTTACCCTCCCATCCACATTCCTTTTCCGTGAGATCATCTTCATTAAAACATCAAAAGAAAATTCAGTTACATAATTTCTTGTTGAACACAACAGCTCCTCAGTTAGGGGTAACTAAGGCTAAGTGCTAGTGAGAGAGTCAAGTCTTAAATACATGCAGTCCCTTTAGATGTCTCAGAAAATGTAGGTGAGCAATGATCATGTTAGCCAAGTCCTTATGGTCCTTTCCTACTTTCTGATCTGCATCTGATGCAAAAACAATGCTGTCTGTCAGGGCTGCTTACCTGTGGTGTACCCCGAAGATATTTTTTTGCTACAGTACATCACGACTTGACTGACCTTCCATTAGTAACTACTGAGGGAGGTCTTAGGAAAATTTAGATACCATGATGTCTAAAAATATAAGTTTATAAAAAAGATAAAAAAGGTGTGAGTTATTGGAGACACTTATTTATTAGTTTTTCCTGAATTCAGGTGTTTCCTAACTTCTGAGAAGCAAGATACTTTTGTGATTTTTATACCTGTTTACTGCATCATCAGTACACTGATACTGGAATTCTTAAATTGAATGCATAATAGAGGGATTTTTGGTCAGACTGCTAATGTCTGTGTGCTTAATTGCTCTAGTCTGTCAGTCTCACTGAAATAATTTATAGTACAACACATGCTTTGGAATCAGGGAAGGAAGCGTATTCTTTTGGCATATTTCCTACAAGTGACTCTGGCATTCCTCTTTCCCAAATGAAATAACGTTATGTCTTCTTCCAATTCTTCTTAAAGAAGCCTATTATCCTGTATTAAAAGTAAGGGTGACAATAAAACAGTATTTTCAGGCATACAGAATTGAAACAAGTAATTTGAGGCAGGTTTAGAGTATTTTGGAAATCAGGATATGAGGTGTCTCAGGTTAGTCACACAAAATCCATTGTCATCACTGTAGACCATTTAGTTCAGTATATCGGTGTTTATTCCCAACAAATATGTTTATCTTCTTCCATGAAATAAATGGTTGCATTGACAAACGAAGACAGTCCATTTTAACTGCAAATTACTCGATTTGCAAGAACATCCTGCGCTTTGCACTTCAAACTCATGTTGATGGCAAAAATAATTATTCTGGATAGAATCCAATTATTTAAAAGGTTAAATTGTGTTTCCTTGACCTATTTTTAGTAAAATAAGACTCACTTCTCTCTGCAGCTTTGCATGTAACAACAGTCCTAAGGCACAGTGCCTAATAAAGAGTTAAATGCTTTGTGTCCAGTAGCTGCAACATTAAAAGCAAGGTAACTGTTACTTTCCACTCTTATCCTTGATTCTCCACAGCACTCTTGATGTAAGAAGCCATTGTGTTGATGGAGGAAAGGACAGTCAGATCATCTGGGCGAGCTTGCAAGTTACAGCCCCAAGGAAGTCACACAATGCAAGAGCAATTGTGCTGGGTCAGACCAAAGAGCCATTGCCTAGTGGGCCACAGCAGGCTCTTAGGGAAGAGGGTATGCATTAAAAGGGCGATCATATATATGATGCTTCCTCCAAGTGTTCTCCCAGTTTCCAATCATTTGAGGCTCAGAAACTTCTGAGTTGGACATAACCCTCCTTGGACTTTGCTGCCGCAGGCTTGTATACTCACCCCTTGAACCTCAGTAGCCCTTTAGCACCCACAGCATCCTTCAGCCAAAAATGCCTCTTCAAGCCTTTCATGTTTCACAGATTTCTATCATGCTTCCCCCAGTTCATCTCTTTCCAGGCTAACAAATCTCAGCCTGCACAGCAATCCCTTGCAAGAAAGAATGACTCCAACCCTGTGGTCATCTTTCCCAGCCTTCTCTTAATCTTCTCCAATTAGTGGCAATAGTCCTCTAATTCTTAATCACAGGTTATCTACATATATCTTTTTAAAAAGTGCCATGGGATCTTTGCATTTCCATTTAGGCAGCTTCTTTGAAGTGCTGAGTTTTCATGTCACATTGTGTCTAGAGTATGTAAGCAAATGAATTCAGCCTCTGAAGCAGCAAAGCTTTCCTTTCGCTTTTTGCTTACCTAACAGGGGGTAAGTAATCCCATTACAGATAGGCATATGTCAAGCCTGTGAGGGTCTGTTTGGTGAAGGGCAGCATTCAACCTGCAGCCTGGTTGTGTGATGCAGCTCTTATAGAGGATGTGAAGCTACACTACTACCCAAAAGGGCACTGCCTGGGTGTAATACACCCCCCCTCATTTGTGCCCCTTTCCTACGCGCCACATGAAATTAAGCTGCTGTGTTCACATTGAGAACCCCATGACAGTACAATGTTCTTCATTATGAGATTTAAGAACCATTTCAAAAACTAGTCTATGTGAGATCCTGAAGAACAGTAACTATCATGAGGCCTGATGACACTTGTTTCTGTGTTTGAGAAAAACACCTTCTGGGCTGTATGGGGAAAAATGTTAATTTTATAGTATCTCCCACTTGGCTCTGTATGACTGTAAAGTACCAGTACTGTCACAAAGGGGCTTCTTCTGTGAAAGACATTTCTACACCACACCTCTTTAGGATTGTCTTGTTTTACTTGCAACAAACTGAAGCATTATTGACTGCATTGCTTTAGACTAACAGTGTTGGCCTTCAGCAAAGGGAAACTCAACTTCTTCATTTTGCAGCTTTTACTCCCAATTTATGTAAGATCAATAGAGAACCAGCAGCCTCATATGTTACCAGAAGGTGCTACTTCTTTTTATTTTAACCTTTGTAGGTATGTCAAAAACCCAGAAGTTTTGTAATCTCTGCAAACTGCAGTTCAGCAGATGATAATGCTCATGGGATAACCTGGTGTCCCAGGTGCAGTCCATTCTGGGAAAACAACATTGTGTCCCTCAGTCCCCTTCTTAATTTTCTTGGCATCATTTCTTCACCTAACTACATGGGGCATGGTGCAGTGCACTGTTGGCATTAACTTGCTGGCCCAAATATGCGTGAAGAAAGGATGTGTAAAGTGTGTGGAGTATTGAAGTGTTGTATAAACGGAGAGTGGCGTCTTAAATGGATGGAGGTGCCACTGAACAGGCAGGATAATATATGTGTAAGGGACAGAAACAATTTTATGCTCTTCTCCTTAAGAAAGTCCGTCTTGGCAATGTTTGATCACAGGACCTATACAGAACTGGGAATAGCATCTCCACAACATCTGCCATGGCAGTCTACAAGTACTGCTTGGAGTGATACTACAGTGTAAATTCATGAAGATAATATGCACAACACATATCTGACTTCTTTTCTGAACACTGGTTGTCCAGTCAGAGCCTTGGGCTCTGCTGCGAGATGTGACTCACAACAGGACAAACGACCAAGTAAACAAAGCTTAGGTTTTAAAATCCTTCTTGGTAGATTCTTATTCCAAAGGAAATGCCTCCCCTTTCAAGAGAGCTATTTTTGGAAGAAGGAATAGCTGTGTTGTGGTGTCATGCGTGGCTAGAGTAAGGCTATGGCAGAATTAGTGTTTTCAATTCTAGGTTTTCTTTGTATCCTCTGAAAATGCACTCCTTTAGTCAAGACATTAAAAACAATTTTATTCATGGCTGATCCTAGTCTGCAAGCAGAAGCAGCACTCAGAGCTGCTGATCAGGGCATAAAAAGCTTTAATGATGTATAACTATCAGTCTGTGAAAAATCAGCTAACATTACTGCATTATGCTGCATTATAACTCCATACCGAAATGTTCCATTAACCACTGAGTCCAGATGCTGTTTTGGTTTGCTGACTGTGTTTAATCTCCCTGTATTAGCCTTGGTGTGCCCTAGAAATTATTTTGTCTTTGCTTTATGTCTAGTACAAATTTACAGAGAGGGATGATGTAATTTGTGAAGGACTCCTACTGTACTTTCTGCTCAGATTATGTAATTTTTATGGCACCTTTCTGGTATAAATGATCCAAACTTGTATTCACTGAGTCTGTGAATATTCACTGAAGTCTGAGGTTTGTTAGCTGAGCTTTGTGCCCTCATTGCAAACATCACAGACTGTGATAAAAGTGTGTGAAAGCTTACAGAAAAACGAGGAAATAGAAATAGGACCAAAACAATGCCAGCACACACAGCATCAGTGCATGGATGTGCCATGAACTCATAAAGATCTTCATGTTTCATACTCTCGGTAGGAAAGGCTGACCACTTTTTGTTCCATTTGAATAGCACAGTAGCAGTCACCATGTTTTAAAATCCTTTAGAAATCAGAGGAGAAGCTGTCAATGGGTGTCAGTGATGAGGAATCAGGACCTTCCAGTCCACATCTACATTCTGGGTGCCCCCACCTGAAAAATGCTGCATAGCAGCCTGCTTGGCTGCTGCTTGGCACAAAGGAAATGTAAATGACTGCAAGCTAGATGTTCGTCATGGAAAACTACAATACAGCACTCTCATCATGCTTCTGGCTTCTGTGCAAATTAATAAATGTCATCTGATGCAAAAAACATTCCAGCCAATATTCAGGTTTCTGGTACCATGCAGCCTCTTTTTCTGAAAGATCACTGTCAAATCACCGCCTATTCCTGCAGAAGCGCTGCTGTAAGACCCAGCCCTGCGCATGCCCCCCTGCAACTGAGCAACGTCAGCCTCAGAAGAACAAGTAGAAGCAGAAGGTCCTCCTCAGCCAGGAGCAGGATGACTCGTGGATATTTCCCCCCAGACGTAACCCTCAGAAATGTACCTGGTCAGCATGTTTAAAAACACTGTGTTGAAAGGGGAGTTATTGTACCCAACTGGAACAGACAGGTTTTTGTCAGATGGGAATCCTATTTATTTCTCTTTTCATTACTATGGCATGGCAAGAAGCTTTAAAGTAATTGTTTGAACTACACAGAAAGGTCATTACAACTGGGCAAGCTGAAGAACACCATGAACTGGAAGTCTGGCTTGAGGATTTGTGCCTTGACCTCATTAAAAGCTAGCATGCTGCTGCTGTTGTAAAATGGAAAATGCCATTTTCTTTTTCTTTTCAAGCTATATGTATACATATAAATGTGTGTTCTATTATTTCATAATCTTTATCAAAGTTTAAAGGAAACTACGCAGCCATTTTGTAAGAGAAGCTTCTGGCAAGAATAAGTAAATGAGAGGTCAAACTATTAGAAGTCATGCAGGGATCTGTGCTAGCCAGTGTATTCATAAACAACCCAGGAAAGGGGGTGAGCTGCAGGATGACGACATTGAGGGTAGCAAGTAGAAGGGCTGAGTGTGAAGAGCTGCAGAAAGATCTGAGTGATTGCATGAGAAACCAACATGAAATTCAGTGTAGGGAGATTAAACATAAAGTGTTCCACAAGGAGAAATATCACCTGAGCTTTCCACATAAAATAATGGACTCTGAGTGGATGATGACTTCTTAGGAGAGAGGTCTTAGAGTTATGACAGATAGTGCCAAGAAAATGTCAGCTCAGTGTGAAATAGTGGTCAAAAAAAGGCAAGCCAAAAGCTAGCAAGGAACAAAGAACAAACCAGAGGATATCATAGTGCTATTGAAGAAATTGGTGTTTTGCTCACCCTTTGAATACTGTGTGTAATTCTGGTACTGTAATCCCAGAACAGATATAATGGAGTTGGGGCAGGGTAAATCAAGGATGTTCAAAGATAAGGAACAGTTTCTGTATAGGGAACTGCTAAGTAGGTGGGGACACCTCAACCTGCAAAAGAGAGAAATTTAGGGGATATTGTGGACATCTATCTATAAAATCATGAATACCAGAGAGGGGCTGATCGAGTTCACTGTCGTCCAATTCTAGAACGAAGGGGCATCAAATTCAGAGAGTGGGAACCAGGTTAAAAACAGACAGTGGGAGATGATTATTCAGGCAACAGGTCTGTGAAACTCCTTGCCAAAGGATGCTGCCATAGTGCAGGTTTACATGGCCCAAGGGGCACTAGGGTTAACTAAATACACAGAAACACATGCAAGTGCAGGAAAAACCCTGAAGTGGAAATACCTGGGGACTGGCAGAGTGTTAAAGAGAAGTGTCGTATATACTTGGCCTGTGCATATTGTTTCCCAGGTACCTACTTAAAGTGACTGCTGGAAGCAGGATACGGAAGAAGCTAGATCTTTGGTGTGGCACAGTGTGGATGGATTCAAGTATGTCACTCTCCAAATAAGCTCCTGCTTCTATATGTCCAGGCTGTGGCAGAGAGCAAGGGGCTACTTTTCTGTGTGCTCATGGCTTCGGAGATAGTACTGAGGGATGGAGAGGGAGAAGAGTTGTCTCACCTGATGTAGCTACTTGTATTCATCTTGGTGATGTAAACCCAAGAGTTTTCTTTTTATTGTTTGGGGTTTTTTTTTAAATTATTTTTATCTGCTATAGTTTCTCTCACCACTTCTTGTAAAGACTTCCTTGCTCAAGAGCTTTCTGAAACAATCCAGCACAAAGTAGAAAAATACGCTGAAAAATCACATGGTGTGCATTACCTCTAACTTAATCACATCAGCATCTAAGCTATTAATCCGTACGTTTATACTGTATAACTGAACTCCACCTCCTGCAAGGAATATTTCTCTTCGTGTTGGGGGAAAAAAAATTTAAATGAGAAAAAAGTTGCTACAAAGAGTTGTGGTCAAAGTCTTGTGACAAACATCTTAAGCAGTGTCTCCTGCTCTGACGAAATGTAGGCTTTGGAAAAACTCTAGAAGGCTGAAAAGTTGAGGAATATTGAACGCAAGCTTTCCTCTCTATAGCAGTGCTGTGAAACACCACCACCCATATGTACCTAGGGGTTGCTTTCACAGCAAGTTTGAAATCAGTCTAAACCACGCCTGCTGCTGCCACATGCTGCCCTGTCTTTCCACATACAGCAAAGTTTTTCCTCGCAGTCTCCTTCATCAGTCTGTATAAGCGGGCCATAAGCCAGTTCAAGGAGTTGATCTGTCAGAGAGCTAACCTGGCAAAGAAAAATGACTATTTTTGGTTGCATGTTCCAGCACAAGCAAGGGGCAGGGGCAATGCCAGGGAAGTGGTCTGTCTAGTCAGTCACTAGTTTGTGCCTTACTCACCTCAGTGAACACTGAATGAGGTAAAAGGGCTGTTTCCTGTACAGGGAATATTATTTTTTAGTGGTTTGTAAAGGTAAAATGATAAAGCAAAGACTATGGAGTTTTAGTAACTTCGAAAGTTCAGTCTGGATGACTGTCCTTTGCCTAGCAGAAAAGGATTTAAAGCATCTCTTCTGTCCCTTGGAGCACTTTTTCTATTCTCAAAGGCTTTCCTTACATGTAGTCTGGCAAGGTTGTCTTTCCTTTAGTCCTTCTTCTGTTCATCTGTTCTCCAACAGTGAGGGAACTCAGGAAAACATCCCTGATAGGACTGCTGCCTTTTTAATGACTGTGTTTCTTTCTCTTCCTATGTATAGATTTACATACTTAAGACACTGCAAATCAGCCCTTAGCACTTCTTACTATCTTAACCAAGAAATAAATACCTTACCTGCTCTGACCTCCACAATCCAAGCTATCCTGGGAAAGGTGACTTTTGATTATAAATTGTAACCACATGTTGTATTGAAGAGCATGTCAAAACCGATCTCTTTGCAATTCTCATTTGTGCTAGCATCTGGAATAATTTAAATTATAAATGAAAAACTGACCTCTGTGGTTAGCCAAATCAAAAGGCCTGAAAGGCTTCATGTTTAAAGAGTCATTTGATTCCTAAACAGATCAGGAAGTTGGAGAAACAAAACTCTGACCAAATCCTTAAAAAGAAAATAAGTAGGACAAAAAGAAAGGAAAGACAAGAGAAGAAGAAAGAAGAAAAAAGAAAGAGGAAAAAAAGGAGAAAAGGAAAAGGGAAAGAAGAGTAAGAGAAAGGGAAAGTGAAAGGGAAAGTGAAAGTGAAAGTGAAAGGGAAAGGGAAAGGGAAAGGGAAGGGGAAAGGGAAAGGGAAAGGGAAAGGGAAAGGGAAAGGGAAAGGGAAAGGGAAAGGGAAAGGGAAAGGGAAAGGGAAAGGGAAAGGGAAAGGGAAAGGGAAAGGGAAAGGGAAAGGGAAAGGGAAAGGGAAAGGGAAAGGGAAAGGGAAAGGGAAAGGGAAAGGGAAAGGGAAAGGGAAAGGGAAAGGGAAAGGGAAAGGGAAAGGGAAAGGGAAAGGGAAAGGGAAAGGGAATGGAAAGGGAAAGAAAAGGAAAAGGAAAAGGAAAAAAAGGAAAAGGACTAACCTGTTTGCTGAAAAGCTAGACAACAAAACATAGTCCAAAAAAAAGAGTGATGTATACATTCTGCCAACACTAAATAATGACCTTGTCTGGTGACCATTTCAATGACGTACTTTAACACATCCCTAGTTTCCTACCAAGGACTTAACTTGAAAATTAAGCACATGCTTGATGTCTTTGACAGGAAGGGATGGAATTACTCATGATGTTTGATGGGCTGGATTGCACTGGGGCCATACCCAGGGGAACATACTCCATAAATGCAAAGTTCCTTGTTGAACAGGCCTTTGCTACCAGGATTGCAGGTACCGATCTCCTCCTGGGGCTGCCAGCTCAAATGCCCCAGCCCTGCACTAGGTAGAGGGGAGTTCAAACAGAGTTAGGCAAAAACTGCATGAGCTTTGGAAGGTTTCCAATGGCTTTTCTCAGTTACATGAGTAAGAATTGTTAAATATATGCAGTCAGCACTGTGTGGTGCAATTCTGCTGAAAAATGCAATATCCTTTCCCTTGATTTAGGCAGGGGATTAATTAAAAACACATATGCATTTACTCTCCTGCCAGAACTCAAGTTGATCTAACTAGGTCGGCACTAAATTTGACCAATTCCCTAAGCATCAACCTGAATTAGCATAGCATGTTGAGAGGGACGAGGTTAGTTCTTTCTTTGGCCAGGATGTCTTGAGATCAGGGAAAGACCTTTAACTTTTAAACAAAAGCAAAGTTTACCACATTACATGGGCACATGAGGATAATATAGCAGGGAATGCGGGCTTCTTTACAGAAGTGGGAACTGTAAATGTCAGCTCAGTATACCAAAAAAGCAGCCAGCCTTACAAAACTCGTTATTTCATGATGTCAAGTGGAGATTGGCTGTCTAGTGTAAATCCTGGATATTTATTCTATAACTGTTTTCTTTAAACATGTAGTGAGGCAGATCCTTGCTTTACCATTAACTAAGCATTGGCTGCAGTCTCAAATCCTCTGTATGACAGGAAAGGACAAAGCTTAAATTCATAGGCAAAATTGCTGCATTATCACTTCTCAGCCTTTAGGAATGAATAGTCTCATAGCTCACTATCAATTCAGTAATTTTTCTTTTTCTTTTTCTGAAGAGGAAAAAACACCGAGTGGCTATAAAGAAGGGCTATTGCTATCCTATTCTATTTTGAAAGATACTCAAGTGTTCTGGAAATAAATCACAAATTGGTGTTCTCTGATGTAAGTATGAAATCACATAATCATGCCTTTCTCAGTAGTGGATACAGAAGAAGTGGTTTCAACCTTATAGAAGAGGCCTATAAAGAATAAGTTTAATGAGGCCTGTATAATTTAATATTTCTAGTTGTATTTCAGGAAAAAAATATGTCATCCTCATGGAGACATTTCCTAAACATCTAGTTCCTGCAGTATTTTTGAATTACACATTTCATTTGTTTTATAAGACAGCTTATGGAAAATTGCTAATATGGAGAAGAAAGCATGGGTTTCTAGTAAAGAATAAGGAAACATGAATTCCGTTCCTGGCTCTGCTATAATTTTCCGGATGACCCTGAGCTATTTTCTTAACAATCATGCACCCTCAGTTGAACACACTAGTATATCTTTTCCCCTCATACAGTCTCTGCTTGTCTCACTCAGTAGCAAGCTGCTTGGAGCAGGCCAATTCTCACTACACACTATGTAGGTCCTATGACAACGGATATCTGATTTTAACTGTTACCAGATTCATTCAATGAATAACATCCAAGATAGAAATAGAAGCATCACAGAGGGGAAGAAACCAGTGGCATGGGCAATGCAGGGAAATATTATAAAGGGAAATAAAAGGTTCAGTCTTATGGGCTTTGTGGGTGGAGGGGAAGGTAAGCTGAGCTGTGATGTGAAGGCTGAGGGTAGAATAAGGCTGCTGAAATGCATGTAAGACATAAAACGCTAGACTCGCAAGACAAGAGCCCATCTTATTTTTTTCATTTCTTCTCTTTCATTTACTGCTTTGGGAGATGCCCCTGGGAATGCATTCCCAAACTCGTACTGCCAAACACAAGCAGGATGAAAAAAATGAAATAAAAAGCAGGCAGCTCCTCATAAATTTGAAGATTGCTAGGTTTGTGAAGTTGCAAGAGTAGCACACGCCAGTATATCTCTCAGTCTCCAACTATTGTAAGCTTAGGCACAAAATCACCAACATTTTCACAGGGAATAACGCTAATCTGTAAAATTTGCCTGGAAATCACTCAGGGGTAACATTCATTTCATTACTTTATAATCAAATTCCTTCCTGAGGGTAAATTGAGTGCAATTTTTCTTTTATCGCTACCCCTTCCTTCCCTCTGCCCATGCACATGATTACTGCTATGAAAAATCAGAGAGGAAAAAAATTCTTCTGAGATAGCATATCTTTAAAGGCTACAGCCAAGTCTAGAAAGCTTTGTTCCCAAAATGGAAAATGTTTCTCTGAGTTACATAATTTCAAGACTTTCTTTCTGTCACTTTCATCTGCTTTTCCATCCTGGTGTGTTTCGTCTGAGTTACCACGTGGGTGTTGCAGCGGTGGGTACATACCATGTACTGGTACCCTTCTCACCTTCTGTCTTCACCTGACCCGGAGGGGAATGTGTCCTCTGATAACACCTCACAGCCCAAGCGCCTCCTCACTCCAAAAGATTCACCAATAATAAACATCAGTCTGATACTGTATGTATATAAATACATATATATAATAGCTATAATACTATATATAGTCTGATACTATATATAGAGAGTCTGATACTATATATAAAATAATATATATATATAAAATAATGAGAATGAAGAAGATATTAAAAATGGCTTGAAAAATCCCTCAGCCTTTACCATATATGGCTTTTCCAGTGTATCTAAGCCCTCAAATCCTTCCCTCTGGCTTGAACTAAAAGATTTCCACTTCTATATGCCATCTCCTTATAAATCAGACCAGCAAAAATAAACAGGGCACAGCTTGCACTTGCTGCAGAGAAGAGCGTGAAAAGGAAGGGGCAAAAGGTAAAGATTTGCAACAAAGCACGACTCCTTCTGCTTTCTGCTACTAAGTGCCAGAGAGCTGTCTTCTCTTTTCCTTCTCCCTCCTTCCCTCCCGAATCACTCTTTCCTCTCCTGCCTCCCAGATCCTGGCTTCTGGATAAGAAGAGTTTTTTCCCTCCTCTGCAGCACAGGGAACAGTCACAGAGAAAGGAGGAGTATAAGATCCTATCACGGTCTTATGGGTAGAATGATTTCTTAGGTAGCTTCTTGACACATCTTCCTCCTGCATTTAGGATTAAGCTGACAGACTGCTTTGGGACTAGGAAATATCCCCCTCCTCCCTCAGTTCAGCCAGGACTACTGTCTGTTTTTCTTGTCCTGTGCTTCAGAACAGGACAGGACATAGCCCACATACTCAAAAAAAAACATCTACTGCTGCAGGGACACTGGCAACATGCTCCTCCTATCTGCCTGCAACACTGTGCAGTTGTACTTTCTGGTCATTTTCCATGGACCTGACATTGTACAGGGCTTTGACAAGTGTTTTGAGGCTTGTGTCCAAGGAGGCGGGTTTCCTGCAGTAACTGCTGGATGTTCTGGAAAGGGATCTCCAAGTCAGAGAGGTCTTGGAATTTTCTCTGCCCGTGAGCTCGCTGCCTGGGGCTGCAGGTAGGGCTTGAACACTGAGATTGTTTCTGGAAGCCTCACCATCCCTGCACTGTTCCTGTTACACTACGAATAGAGTGTGAGCTCCAGAAGATAGAGATTGATTCTCATTAATAAGAGCACTGAGGTGTCATTTTGCTTTTTAAAAATTAACCTACAAATACGAAGTTATAAAGGAAGGGATGTTGTCTCTCCCATTTTTCAAGCCCTGCTACATCTAGTCCTTTGCAGTGCAGATGGGAGAGGTGTTGGACATCACCTGTCCGTAGTCTACAGGAGGACTCCTTACGTTCTCCAGGCTTGGGGTGGGCCCCTTGCATATCACAAGGCTTACATGGGTTCAAGCTCTGTGACTCTTTCACTGAGGACAGCGACCAAAGTGACCAATACAACGGTGAAGTGTTTATTCTTCAATGGCAGGAGCACAGCAGAATGTTTTAGGTTTTAACCTAAACCTTACGGTGGCCTGCCTGGTCTCCTATATGACAACTTTTAGGACTGGAGAACTAATTTTTCCCTTGCTATCTCTGCTTTGTTTGTCCTCTCTCCCTGGCACTCTTCATCTATAGTGCAGTCCTCCTACAGCCTCACTAACAGTGCATTTATACAACGCACAGTTTGGAGAAAATTCGCGGACTTAATTTAATATCTGCTTCATTCTCTGCATATTATTATAACACCATTTTCATGAATAAATAATGCAACAGCAATCTTTCTTTCCCTGCGCACTGTAAATCAGTTATTTCTCGTTAGACAAAGATCTCAAGAAACAAAGAAACAGAAGTGCTGCTGTGATGTCATCTATTTTGTTACAGCAAATTTTCAGTGTCAAGTCAGAAATACCCGTCCAAAAAAGAAAAAAAAATAATCTCCGTCTCGATACAGCATAATGTATAAGTTTAAAACTGCCTCCAATAATCAATGAGTACCCTAGGTGTGGGACACTGTTCAAACGACATACACCACTAAATAATTGAGACCGGACTGATCTCTCTGTGAGCCTTGCTTTTTGTTTTACAAGACCACAGTGGTGGCTCTGTCTAGGAACCATTAAGCAATTTACATGGCTCAGACAATGCTGTTCACTGCTTGCAGGTATCTCCATTTGCTGAAGTCTGGTGACTTCCGTACTCACCCAGTCTGCTATGGGACACGAGTCCCATCGCTCATGAGCAGCTTTGCAGTCCCCAGTGCCCCTCCTCAACCAGTGACTGGGGAACCCCAAAGGGTGAGAAAGGCTGGTTAGAGAAGGCACCTATGGGTCCAAGCATCCACATGGCAGCAAGAACAGAGGGACCGGACCGCGTGCTTTTGGATGTGGGGAGGGGTACAAGAGCCGTGCGGAGAAAAGCAATCCTCTCTACCGGGAATGGGTGAAGGGCAAGAGTGGGAATGAACAGAGAGCGAGATGAAACAGCTTCCCAAGCCAGTGCAAAAAAGGAAGAAACTTGATGAGGCTTCTTCTTTCTGCTGCTGCTTCTTTCTGCAGCTGATCAAGAATGAAAACCTCACACCCAGACACAAACACAGTTTTTCTAAATTTGGCATTTATTTCCCTCAAAATTTTCATGTGCTGGCCAAAGCTGGAAGTCAAAATGTAGTGCTTTTCATCTTCCATCTCCTAATTTTCTGCACGTCAATGCACCAGAAGCATCCCAACAACAACAGACAAGACCCTCTCTATGTTTTTTATTTGGTAAGCAACTCAAAATCTCCTTTTGAAAAACTGTGGAATGAAAATAACTTCATAATTTCCCCCAGTTTTTGACTAACGCTTATGGTGACTTTGCTTGCCTGTGCAAAAGCTGACGACAGCACCTCACTGTGGCCAAATGCCATGGACTGTGAGATGATAAAAGAACCAAGTAACTTTTCCTGGGTATGTCGAGCTACAGGGCAGTGACATATAAAAACATTACCTCAGCTCTGAAGAGCCTGGAATATTCTGTTATACCACACCAATCGCCTGCCTTGATAAGGCAGGGGTTATTGCTGTGTTACTACATCTAAATTAAAACTTTTTTTGTCATTTGGCAAAAGAGGAATTCTAATTAAGGCAGAATAAATGTACTAACTGAAAGGCAAATATCCCTCATATTTTCTCCTTCCTCCAGTCCTGGAATTCTGCACTGAAGCTGGGGATATTTTATGAAGGTTAAACAAAATATTTGGAGCAAAGTCTGCTTTTTATAAACCCTGCCTCTGTCTAACCTTTCACTCTCAATAACATGAAGAAAAATATACAGTACTGAATGTCTGGCGGCAGCTCCCAGCCACTGTGAGACAGTTACACTGCTGCTAAATCACGTTAGCTTGAAGCTTGCAACAGTGAGATATTCTTGAATGTTTCGCCTCTGTTCCTACACAGCAACATTTGGTGTGAGTTTTTTGCTTAAATCTCCCTTTGCACAAATCTTTCCCCATTATTTATCATGACCATCCATTTTACAATGATGCTTTTAAAAGCTGTTGATGAACAATCTTTCTGTACTTGCTATTCTCTCTTAATGGAAACCTTCTGAAACCATTCCAAAGACCTCTTCGGTTCTCCTGCCAGATAAAGTCTCAGCCTGTCTTTGCCCTCCACTCCATTTTTGTTTTGTTAAATTTAGCTCTGTTTCTTGATTAGGTGCAAGTGACTGAACAAGCTTTTCCTGGATGATGTGCACTCACAAACATGTGCTTGTTGCAAGTTAAAATGAGCTGTTGGATGCTTATCATCCCCTTAGTGGGCAAAAAATTTATAAATCAATGAAATGAGGTGAAAACAACTCCAAAGGTAATAAATACAATGAAATCCTTCTCTGAGGCCTGACATGGTGATGGACAAATACTCTTTTTTTTAAGATACTTAAAGACTGTGACTGCAGTAAATCCTTTTCAAAGAATAGTTTGAAAATAGATAAACATTGCTCAAGTTGGAAAATCAGCACTCCAGTTCTGCCGTGGACCCAGCAAAGCACTTAAGTTGGTGCTCAACTTTAAGCTGCTGCTGAACCAGGGCACTGATAACAGTTTTCTTTTAGTTTCAGGGAGGACAGCTGTGTTTATTTCTTTTTCTCCTTACTATGGAGCAAAAGTGCCTGGAACACTGGGTTAGATGTCTTTGTTAAACTCCTATATAAATCTAAATAATAAACTAAATAAGCATAAATTATTTTGGCTAAAGCCTTTCTCTCCTTTAATTTAATAATCTGATGAGCCATTCTTTCTTGCTCTCCATTGCTCCATGTGTGCTGTGATGAAACCTATACTTCTTAACCACTCAATAAAAGCAAAATGCTTATATGAAGTCTCCATCAAGATTTATAATGCCCTTAAGTATTAATTTCCTAGCTTTTCAGTGCTTGGTTTTGATAAATGCTGGCACTGCATAGCGATATGAAAGTGATGGCTCTGGCTCCATCTGCACCCAGAAGCACAGCCTGAAAAGGGAAGCCAGGACCCATCCTCCTTCAGACAGAGAAGAAAGTTTCCACGCTAAGACTGCTGCTAGATCCTGAAATCAAGGCGCTGCTTATGTTTACCTACTCTGATCTGCCATATGCTGTCCGCCAGTGGAAGCCAGTGAAGCCTGCTCAGCTAGCAGGACCTCGGGCACTATCAGACTAAGACTTGTTATGGTCCAAAGACCAACGGATCTGTCACATGAGGAAAACTCTTCTGAGGGTCTCCCCCTTGCCTCCTCCTCCTCACAGTCCAGGAAATGCTCGTCTATGGCCAGGGATTGTGTTGTGGTACTGAGAGGTCTGGGCCACATCCCATTTACATCTGGACTTGATGATCTTAAGGGTCTTTTCCAACCTAAATGATTCTATGATTCAATGATTAGTACTGCCAACATCCTCAACCATTCTCACCTGTCACTTAGCTCCTTAGATACATTTCTCACCTGTTTTTAAATCAGAAGCATTCAGATCAGTGATTAAAGAAATATATTATATGCATGTTTTTGTATTTTGAGCAAACATTTGTGACTAGCAGATGACTTTCAGGTTTTCTACGTATGCATGTTTAAGAGTAATTTAAGTAAATAAAACCAGCTAAAATAGTATAATGTTAAGAAGAATCTGGTTATCAGTTTGCTTTCCACTGGGCAAAAAAAAAAAATCCTCCAGAGTTAAATTTTCTAAGACAAGACAAGGGTCTTTAGATGTGATTCAACAGTAGTGGATAATTAGTTTACATACATGCTAGAAAAAACACAATGTACCAACAGATGCTTAAAGTGCTTATGGTGAAGCAATTCTTGCTGTCCAGATTCACCATCAACAGATATTAAGCACACAAATTATTTCTTGGTAGTGCTGAAAGCAGCCAGTTTATTCCAGCTAAAGGACTGGCCCCAAACACCATTCATTCACCCCATTTTAAGATAGAGTTCACTGATATTCATCAGGATGAAGATGACCTGCACCAAGGTGAGAAATAAGCTGGATCCCACACCCACTGACAAGCGCTCTAGCATCCTCCACACCTCTGTGCATGCAGAAACCTCATGGAAGTAGATGGTGTAGCTCCCACTCTTAATTTTAGCCATTTAACTATATCTTCAGCTCTCAGGGAGGTTACCTCAGGTACCTTGATACCAGCCACAGAAATACGTCATTACCATGGTTTGGTGACCAGCAAGTCCGGTAAAGGCAGAGGAATTTCAAGCAGGAAGCCCTTAGTGCAAAGCTGTTGTTGGATCCCCCCTGACATTAATGGCGACCTTGGTAATCCAAGCACAATTAAGCGGTGGCAGATCAAAGTCCTGCTGCTGTCTCCACTCCCTGAGCTCACCATTCAGATGCAAAGCTACTCTCAAATAAAAGCCAGATGTTGAGCCGGCTCCATTTCCTGATTAGCTGAGATGTCACTTTGGAAGCCGACCGCTCTGGTCCTGGTCCAGAAATGTAGGCATTGAACCAACCTTCCCAGTGGAACATCAAGGCAAATAAAATAAAAGGCACAAAGCTGGTGTTGGTGGTGATGAGGACAGATTATCTCTCAGAAAGTGGCCCTCTCACAGAGACGGGGTAAAATTACTGCAGGGAAAGGAGTTGGTTGTTGCTGTGCCGCATTACATCATCCTCTTTTAAACCAGGAATCTGCAGAGCAGACACGAGCAATGCTTCTCACGGCTAATAACACCAAACACTGATAGGGTCCCATAGTAAAATACATTACTCCTGGTCGGAGGCAAATGGGTCAAAGGCAGCCTTGGTCCTAATCCTGGCAAGGCTGATGTACCTGTACTTTCCTCTGAGAACTAAAAACTTGAAAAAAGTTAATCAAACTTGAAAAAAAACCCCAAGATAAATCATGAGGTTTTTTTAAAGCTTTTCTTGTGAATGTATGTTTTTGAAAATCCAGTTTTGTTTAAATTTGCAACATTTTGATTGTTCTTAAGATTTTTCTGTTTGCAATTCTTGTCCAGAAAGACTAGGAGTTCTTTTCTCTCTCAAACTTCGATTTTTCCAGCAAAAAAACCCATACAACTTTAAAATCTGGAAATTTTGTCTTGATTTTGGCAAAAGTACCTGTACAATTTAGTGTGTGAATGTTGTGGAAGTTAGCTCTCCTGAGTTACAACCCTGTGTCTCCTGAAAAAAACACCAGAACAAAACTGTGATAAAATGTGTTTTTATCAATTTTGTCAGCTAATCTTCTGCTTCTCTGTCACTGCTTTACACAGGCAAAACTCCTCCAATCCATGTGCAGTCAGTTGCTTTAAGCTGTGGAAAAGATGTGTTGCCAGGTCAAGAGCTTGATTTTAACACAGTCCTGCTAACACACGCTCCTTGCACTGACTTGGTGAGAGCTCAGCCCGAGACATCCACTTTAATTTTTGTCCAAGAAATGGCTGCTATGAAAATTAAAAAATTCAGGATTTCACTTGTATTTTCCAAAGCATGCAAACGTCATTTTGGATATGTAGCATTAGGTGTGGGCAGCAGTTTTAATTTACCACCTGCCCCGTCTTGAAGCAGAAATACCCCTGGAAAAATGATTTTAAGTGGGCTAAGACCCGGCCCTTGGATTTCAGCAGTGATTTGTTTGCTTGTATTGGACTCTCAGCAGGCTGAATGGATGTGCTCCTTACCCAAGAAAATGTACATTTCAGAGTTTGTTTATTCCTTGCCCATGGCTCTCCTCTATGAGATCCTACTGTAAAGTCTTAATTCGAATTTCTAGCTTCACACTCGCTTCTCTGGAAACTGACTCGGCTGTTCCAAAAACACATCACTGGGCCTGCAGAGGAGACTTCAGGAGGGGTGGCAAAACATTCTATCCCCCCCCAGTTTCGGGATTAACAGCAAAGAAAATGGCAATTGTTCTGCCAAAAAAGTGCTTGTTTATAAATATTCCTTCTTTCCAGCTTGTAGGTAACATGCATGAAAGTCATCTTACAATTACTTATTTTCAGTTTTTGCTCCCTTTAATTCTGTGAGGTCATTAACAATGACTGCAGATCTAATGACCTTTAATTCTTTAAGATCTAAATTCTTTAAAAGGTCTGGCATGAAGCCAGCTCGAAGCTACAATGGTAAATATTAAATGCTATAATAACAGAAATCATATGCCATTGGTTTTCATTGTGCTGATGGCTACTCATGAAAGCAGAATTTGCTCACTGTATTTTAAAGACAGACAGTCAACTGCAAAAAGTGTGAAAACAAAACATTGTGTCCTTTCCTGGAGGGGAGAATACCATGATGGTAGAAAAGACTGCACGCCCTAATGCCTTTTTTGATGTCCTCCTTTTCTAAAAAGTTTCCTTTTTTTTCATTTCACTGTGTCATTATGCACCCTGCCCCCATGTGGCTCCTTACAGAGGAGGTTTGGCCATGCACAGGAGAAGGTGACATCTCCAAGGGTCCTAACCAGCCCACTAGAAATTTCAGACTGGAAGAACTTTTCCTGTGACACCAAATGACAAATACTTCCTCCTCTTCCCCATTTGCCCACAAAATCCTCGTGGTCCAAAGGAGACGTAAGCTCCGTCAAGCTTTGGAGCAGTGATTTAGGGACCTACCTGCCAAAGCAGCAACAGCACTGGGAAGGGAGCACAGAGTGGAGGGTGGAGTGGGGACATGTCTTATCTCTGAGAAGGTTGTTTCCTCATTTTCTTCCACTGAGGAATGAGAATATAATTTAAATTAAAAAAAAATTGCAAATTAGGAAGATTATCTATAACCTCTTTACATGTACACTTTTTCAAAGTAGGTTACAAATGCTGGAATACAAAAAGAATGACATAGTGTCGCAGTTTCTCATTTGGAATTATTTTAGCAGAAGGAGCATCTGATACTGATAATATTAAAAGCTTTTGCTATACTGCAACATAGTATGCCAAGGGTTGAACATACAGTGGATTCAAAGCAGAAGTAGAAGCATTTAAGTTACCCCCCAAAACTTCTGAACTGACAGAGAATTGTGGAGAGAGTTACAGTTTTACTGCCCTTATGAGTTTGTGATTCACTAATAACAAAAATGCATACTTTTGTTGTTGGAATGACAACTGGGTTAATGAAGTGCTGTGAAAAATATGAGGAATGGCATCATTGTACAGCAGCACTCAAAAGTAAGGTGTGGTATCACTGCAGAATGGCCACAGCGATTCTGTCTTTGAATTGTTTTTCTCTCAAAATAAAGAGAACAATATCCCCACTTTAATTTGATTTATTTAAATTTAATATTATTCAATTTCATTCTTTTCTATTCTATTTCTATTTTCTTCTTCTTTTTTTCTTTTTTCCATCTTTAATCCTTTTCAGCATGGACTCCTGAGAGAAAGAGATGAGGAACTAGAGTCCTGTTCCCCAAAGCTCACCAAATGCATAAAGCACGTTACTCTGGTTCAGTAGCCTCATTTTCTGTGCTCTTTTCCTATGTGCGTATCCTTTCCCAGCCCAAGCTACCTCCCAGATGATTGCATTTAGTGGCTGGCCCAAGAACTGGTTTGGTGTCTACTTACTTCATGCCAATGGATTGGCAGAGCAGTTGTCTACAACCCAGGGAAATGGTTTAGAATAATTGCGTAGCTGTGCCAAAAAGGTACTTCACTGATGTATATTAGCCTTGATTTGCAGTGATTAATGACAATCTTCATTGTCTTCGTTGCCTCATCACATGTTTTGGGTGTTTTCTTTTGACATAATTTCTGCATTATTGGTACACAGCACTCTGTGTTCCTGCTCACACACAGGTAGAACTTGCATATTTTATCATATAGTTACATCTTACAACTGCCTTACAATGAAGGAGTTTTGCATGCAAGGTCCAGAGTTACTTCTATTTCTTTTTCAATGACAGTTTAGGGAAGTAGTGAGACTGATGTGGTTTCAACATAAAACAACTTATCAGCCTAGAGTTCTCTGAAAGGTAGCATCTCAGAAACCATTCTGCTGAATTCTGAACTTCTATAAAAACATGGAAACTGAAAGAATTAACTGTTCAGTTTATTTTTTTAAAACAATGCCTGGCTGAATGACATGCACTATTAATCACGTGAAAGCCCGGAAGAGGGATGGAAAAATGGACTTGCTTTAAAAAAGAGCAGTGCCACGTGGTATTTCCATTCAACAACATGGTACCTCAAGCACGAGGCTTTGGTGTGCTTGTTGTTTTACAGCAAGGATTTGCTGCGAGTGTTGGGGCTTCTATGCTGAACAAGGGGAGTACCATGCCCCTTTGATGCTGACCTCTTTGGAGCAGGACCCCAATGACCTATCCGACTACGCCTGGCAGTGCACACATCTGCGCAGAGCACCAAGCACACGGAAAGAAAGAACTGGGGCTAGATTTTGTGTGAAGCTCCCTTGTGTCATTTTTAGTTCCACAATACCCCTATCAACTTGCAGCAGGAGACCCTTACCTGGTTTTGAGCCATTTGAACTTGTGTGGTTTCAGGGAATAAGTCAGAAATGAGATTGTATTGAGGCTTTGTTCCTCTTCGGAAAACAGCAGTATTGATAAAAAATAAGAAGGCCCCACAGTAGATTTGGTAGCCTAAAACCAAAGCAGCTTCCCATATACAGAAACATACAGATACTGAAGAAGGGAAACATTCTCCTGGAGAATTATGTACTGCATTCAGGTATGTTCTTGATTTTGTGCATCAACACAAGGAGGGACGGATTCCCACTGTGTGAATACTGGGGCTTGTGAACTCTTTAGTCTACTCTGCAGCACACTCGTATGATGATTTAGTGGGCCTTCTGTTTAGTTTACAGCCCATCCGCTCACCCAGAAGCAGAGAGTAATGATCACAACCCGGGACAGTTGCAAAGCATATGTGGAAAGCTTTTCAACCCTAAGGCTCTAATCTCTCCTGTTAGCCACCACTGCCATGTGGCGTGGCTATTACCATCCCTGACTCTGAAGCACAGTTCATAAACTCCTTCCACATGGTTTATGCAAACCCCTACAAGGCTGTGCTGCATTGTTCTGCAGGCAAGGAGACGCATCAGCCTTCGCTTCCCCTCTTCTCTCGCTGAGCCCAAGGGAAAATTATTTGTCAATGTTCATTTATGAAATAGTAATTGAATTCTTCTTCTGGTGATTAAAGAAATGACAGATGTTGACACGTACAACTTAAATGAAAACAAAATGCTGACCAAGCTAGAGTCATGTGGAGGGACCACTGTTACCTCCTGATGCAAACTACAGATTCCAGATGAATCCCAGATGCTTGCTGGAGTATGCACAAAGAGGACTGTGTTTATTGTCACTGCATGGTTATCTCAGCGGTATGTCCAATATAAAATGATGAAACTTGCTTTCAAGCTATTTATCAGAAGAAAAAACAAACCAAAAAGCTTAGGAGTCTAGAAGGTGTCTTGACTGACAAATGGGAATTTTAATAGGAAAGATATTGAAAACCCTTTGAGTTTAGACTCATTCTTATTGAAAAGGGCCTTTGTTTATTTTATTTACTTTTTTTGTTTCTGTTCACACTCTGTCAGTCTTTCTAACTAGGCTCTAGCATCCCGTTACAAGAAGGGTATGAAAACTCTCTGAGGAGGAATCCAAGCTATTATTTCTGAGGTACATCATGTCTATGCTTTACATTTTTAATGTGAAATGGGCACTTTGAGGTGAATTCAGTTGTATTTCAGGAAAAATAGTTGTTTCTCTAAGTTTTCATAGAAAACAGAGTTGTTCTAATTTAAAAGATTATTAAGGCTGATGACTAATTTTTTTCCAGTTAAAACCACAGTTTTTATGGAATGACAACCTACCCAACCCTTTCATTCTTCTGAACAAGTCAGGCTGATTGTAGAAGCTATAGTAAGTTACCTGCAAAAGAGGAGTTTTGATAACATAAGTCAACAGAACTTAAACATGCAGGGTCAGACCTCCTCCTGGTTATGACTGGAAGAGTTCTGCTGATTTACACTAGCAGAGCATCTGTTCCGTAAATTTCTCAGTTATTTTTACTACGTAGAGAAAGCAGTCACAATTTTATTATTTTTTTTTAAATTCACTCTAGACAAATCCCCACCCATAGCTCACAAATCTGCTGGCCAAGGTTTAGGCTGGAGCACACACTTAGGCACCAGGAATGTATTTTGGAGAAGAAAGCTTTTACAGTGGAAAGGCTGACATACTCCAAACTATTCATGGCAAATGCAATGGAATAATGGAAAGGGAAAACATGTAAAGAACAAGATGTATTCTTACAGGAAACTCCATGAGAAACTGCATTCCAGTTAATAATGGGTATTCCCAAGAGAAAGCAATCTAGCTTATTATTTTTCTTGCCCACTAATACCTTACTGTTGTTAAAACTAAGTGCAACTCCTATGTTTGGGGTTTTTGCACAGATACCCTTTGGCAGAATGGTCATCTTGAGGTTTATTTTCCATGACCAGTATGCCTGGTATTTGATTCCTTGATTCCTTCTTCCTTTTGTGGGATTTACAGTCAATCTGCAGATTTTAACCTAGTTCAACTTCCAAGATTTCTGGAGAAAAGCTTACTCTACCAATCAGAAGACTGGACTACTTTCTGGCTATGTTTTCCCTTATTTCGTTTTTAACTCAAAGGTGCTCATTAGCCAGGTAGAGGAATAGAGAACTGCAGCAGTCTGCATTTAGACCTTTACTCTGATTTTTAAATACACAATTTACAAAGAAGTAAGCATGCAAATGTTTGTTAGTAGCAAGAACTGAATAAGAATACTCATAATCAAGGATTAAACCAGAAAAAGATTAAAGCCTCCACTTTCCTTTTCTGTTCAAAAGGCTGGTCCAAGTCATCAGGACCATATTAAAAAGAAGAAGGAGAAAAAATGTAAAGATTTGTAGATATACTTACTCCTTCCTCTAGTATTCACTTTTAGCATGAAGAAGACAGTGAGGGCAGTAATTCTGTTAAAATTTGAAACCAGTGTTCAGAAACAACTAATTCTGTATGTTTGCATTTTGTATTTTGTGAATACAAATGAACCTCTGAGATATTTTAGTTAATTTCTACATAGATCATCAATTAAATGTTTGGTTTGAGGAACACGTTTTGTATGTGTAAGTACTCCCTAGGGGGATAATGCTATTGATGTTTCTGCATTCTTTCACTTTTATGAAAAGACTGAACTAAATAGGGCAAGGGGGAAGCGTGTTCTGGGCATTACAGGTCTTACCAGATCTGAAGTGTCCAAATCATTGCAAACTATTGAGAGTGCAACTCACTTAGTTAAAGTCAGCCTCGCACAGATGATTTTGAAAGCAGATTGTGGGTCAACAGCCAACTACAGCTGCAGAAAAAAATCTCCAGGAGTTTGTAAGATGACTGAGCCTTAGCTGGAGAAAAAACATTATGGTGTTTTGCCTTGCTGTGAGAATTGGACTGGGCCTGCCCTTTGACTGCACTGGCTGCTTGCTAACCGCCTCTTCATGCCCCTGCTTTGTCCAGCTTCAGCCAGCCAGAGTCATCTGCGCTGTGTCTTGCTTCTCCCGTCACTGATGCATTGGCAACTCAGTCTGCAGATGTGAAGCAGACAAGCGAGCTTGGACAATGCCGCCATGGCAGTGGGAAGGAGAGTCAGAAGATAATGGATTAGCCGTTTAAAGGAGAGGATGCTCCCATTAGCCATGGAGAGCATTTTCCATAGCAGTCATGGACATTAATAACACTGTCAATTACACCAATTAACAGCCTTCCATGGTAATGTGAATTATAATTAGTAGGAACATTTTGCTAATTAAAACTTGAATTAACCCCAGTATCAGCTAATTAAATTAGAACTGCAATCAGTTTACTTTAGAAAAAAAAAAAAGTAAAGCTTTTTTCTCCCATCTCCCCCTGCATCTCCCCCTCCCCCCCCCCCAAGTCTGTCACTAATCATCACTCTTCATGGTGCCATTTCATATGAGCCATGTACAAGCCTTGCCTGTGCTGTAGGGTTGTTCTCCTATGAGTAGCCTGCTTAGCTGTACTATCAGCCCCCTGGTAGGAATACAGGGCATGGCATCAGGAGATTTTTCTGCTAATGAGGCATAGCTTTCAGGTAAAGTAAGGTGAGCTGACAAAAAATGCCTTCTGCTAGCATAGCTACATTAATAATGCTGTTTTTCTGTTGGGTTCGTTGTTGCAGTAGTTGTTGTTGTTGTTGTTGTAAACTGGAATAGTGGTGTTAGCCAAAGGTGGATATTTCCAGCCCAGACCCAACATCATGCTATTGGTCAACTTTGTAGCATTATCTGGGACTGAGACTTTCTCTGAAGGTCAAGGTGATGGGCACAGGTTTTTTCTCTCAACCCTTTTCCGCCTTCGTTTATTTTCTTCTTGTATCGCTATCCTCTAGGAGCAGCATTCAAGGGGCATCATGGGAACACCATGCACCCTGTGTTCACATTCTGGTCCTGCCACTACATGATTATGGCTAATTCATTCTCCTTACATACCAATTTAATCAATTTTGAATCAAGACAGCAGTAACAAGAACATTTATAAAATGCATGAAGACAGATAGGAAAAAAGTGCTATTTCAAATTTCTCTCTTCTATGCACTTCAGAAATAACCATGGAATAATGAACACTTCTCTTGTTGAATTAGATTTTTTTAACATAAAAAATTGCAGAGTATTACAAATTTGCATGTGCTTATTACACAGAAGCAACAGGTACAAGAAGCAGGATTTTAAGATTCGCACAGTTAATATTAATTGCAATAAATATAATCAGTCAGCTTGCACAGCTGTTGGCTTAGAGAATTAACAGGCGTCACTAGTAAAACATTCAAATGGTCCCTTTTTATTTACTTCACGTCAGTAAAAGAGTACAACTGCAGTCCCTAAGAGATTACAACTGTAATGTATTCAGGAGAATATTGGGAGTGGGGAAGTCTAATGTTTTTCAAGGATAGATCTTCATTTGCCCATTAAAAGACAAGTTATTTCTCCCATTTTTTAAAATAAAATGCAACTGATGTTCTGTATGCTTGTGACCTGTTCCACTCAGCTATAGTGCCTGAAATAAAGCACACAGTGAGAGAAAGTATGAGGAAGGAGAATGTGCTGTTCCAGGAGCTCTGAACTGTGGAAGATTTTAATCTTAGAAGCCATTTAGATACTACGGAGATGGTTACCATAACATTCAACCAGTGTCAGATGGAATATGTGTTTCCTGATGCTCAGGAAAAATCCTTATCGCTTTCCCATCATGCCAAGAAAGCAATTAAATCACAGACATGTTTGGGCAGATCCCTCTGTGTACAGTTACGGGTTCATAAGCACAAACACCTGCCTGAGCACGATGTCTTCTGTTGAAGCCAAGGCCTTGAAAAGGAGCAAGGACATGGGACTGCTGTAATATATTAGTGGAGGAATTCCTTGCCGTTGAGGGCATGCTGTCCTTGAGGGCCAGAAAACTCTTGTGTCCGAGCATTATTCCTCTGGGAGCTTCACCCAAGCTTTGATCATATTAATGTCACTGGCAGTTTGTCCAAGGAGATCTTTCATGGGATGTATTGAAGTAAAGGTCTTATCTCACATTGGATGTACGCAAGGAAGAGGGAACTGGCCTGATGGTGTGGTGCTCTGGACTGTCTCTGCTCCCACTGACTTTGGGAAGAAATCTTTAGAGATCATTGTCAACATTTGTCAGGGAAATTGCTCCAATTTCATATTGCACCAATACATCATGTCTTGAAGTAAAACAGCCTTGAAAGGATTTGTGTGTGCGGTTTGCTTTGCTTTCTGAGTTGGATAAACAGTTCATGAGTTTTCATGGGGATATTAATCTCTTTCTTGTCTTCCTTTGCCCATTTACACTAAAAGCAGTGGAATTTAAAGCTCTCCCACAAAATAGAAGCTGCCTCTGGGGTGGGAACCGGCAGATCTAAGCATGGCTTCCTTGTCAGTCTGAGCATGCACCTCATACTGTTTGTCCTGATGACAGACACAGGCTTTTCAAGCAATTATGTTTGCTTCCACCCATTGCCCAATCTAACATCCATTAAAGTCAAGAAGAAAGACTCCTACTGATTTCACCAGTCACAGCATCCCAGCCTTTCTCTCGTAAACACCTAGTTCCTTAACTGGTTTTAATTCTGAGCTAATATTCCTTATAGCATGTTAAATCCAAAGATTTAGAGAACCTTGATTTTGTGGAGCATAAAATTTGAGATATGATGAGTGAAAATGTACATGTAAGTGATGAAATCAGATATATTCATCCATTACAATTATGCCCTTCACCAGCTCTTTGGAGTTGGCAGAACTTTCCCTTAAATGATGAAAGGGAATTAGAAGAAAGTCTGACTCAAAACAATGAACTGTTTCAAAGCAAAGCTGAATTCCTCAAGGTTAAGCAGCAGTAAAATTGGCAATAGGTACTCAGTTGAGAGGTTTAGATACGCTTGTTGTTTTGGCTGATGTCCAATTATAAAAACATTGTCCTTGAAGCTTAGCAATTAGTGACGGTAGAAGTAATTCCACAAAGAGATGATGGCCTTTAGACAAATGGGGGGAAGTGGGCAGGGGTGGGGGAAGGTTGCTTGCTAAACAACCTACAGACAGAGTCAGTTCCTTCAGTATACAGGTATTTATTTTTCTGCTAGGATGAAGTAGAAAGGAAAGGACTGTCTCACTTTGATTCACATCTGAGAGCACATACAGAAGCTGTAAAGATGTTTTAGATGACCATGCTGGTAAGCCGCCCCGGTGCCTCTGTTTGAGACAGCCAAAATGCCCCTCAGAGAAAAAAGTCCTCTCACAAGCTCTCGTGTGGTGACCAGACTGAAAGACCATAGCACAAGTCTGTGTTTTAAGTTGCGGCAGAGGCGATGAGAGTCATCCTTAGTCACACTGGGCAGGAGGCCTGTCCCCAGGTGGGTAGGGAGTGCTGGGGAAGGTTGTGCTGGTGGTCAGCAGAGGAACAAATAAACTGCAGGGAAGGGATTTCAGGGTGCTCACAGTTTTCCACCCAGGGGAGCCTGTCAACACTGTGCTGTAACATGGAACCACTTTGTCAGCCATCCCAGCAGCACCGCTCCAGAATACCAAGTTGTAAGATAAGATATTCCCTTAAAAGGAAAAAGGAGAACCTACTTCTCTCATAGGCATTAGTTTGGCTGGTCAGACACATCTAAGTTGGCCTATTTAAAGCAAAGAAAGTATTACTGCAAAGACAGATGACTGCAGACATTGGCATAATGGTGAATTCCATCACCAGAGTTAGTGATCCCTGTTCTCTTTGTGCATCCCTTTTTCATGTACTCAGTAGAAGTACAAAATGTGGAACACACCTTGGAAGACTAGATCATCTTTCCTTTGTTAAGATACAACCTCACAGAACTGGCTGAAGTTAGGCAGGTTGATTCTGGGCCGTTGGGTGGGTGAGACTATAGGACTGGTTGGATCAAGCTGTCCGAAAGATGTCAAGACCCACTTCTTCTGTTCAGGCAATAAGAGGAACCAGGCAGAAACTCAAGAGAGCTCAGAAGGAATCAAAGGGAAAATATGGAGCTTAGCCTCTGTTGTTTTATATATTTCCGTATTTCTATAGCCATCATTGGGCATGGCCTCCTATGAAAGCTTTGCTTCTCCAGATACTGGTGTTTACCCAGCTTGGAGTTCAGGTGTATTTTATTATATTAATCTATTATTTTTTTCCTCCTGCTTTATGAAACTGGTTGTTATTATTATCATTACAATACTTATTTTTTCCTGCAAAATACATAAGACGCATCAGTGGGAAAGACCCTGAACTGTGTTGTACTTTCATGGAAAGCAGCACACTGCACTTGCCGGTCTGCTGCGCCTCAAGTTCTCCACAGGACTGGACGGTGTCTTACTTACGAACATGTACATACCTGGATACCACTATATAGCTGAAAATATCAAGAGACAGTTAATTTTACTGGTCAAAAGAGAAGCCACCTGGATATTGAAGACAGAATTAGTATTGGAAGCTGAAACAGTTCAGCAAAGAAAATGCGAACACTGCATTTCTTCAGTTTTTAAAGTATGTGTGCCTAGTTTGGACTGGTTCTCTCTTTGATGTAATCTTCCATCTTTCCTACATCTTACCCAGTCTGATTTTCAATTCCACGAGCGGTCACAACACAGGAGTGCAGGAGTGGCTGGAATTCATCAGACTGAGGGTCCATCTACTCTGATATCCTTCAATGGTGGCCTAAGTAAGAGTGAAAATAAGGGCAGGAGCAAATTATATTTCCCACAGCAGCCTCCCAGGCATCAGCTACTTTCAGCTCAGGTTGTTCCTGGGTCAGATGCAGTCTCTGTTTGTGGTAAACCCTCCTCCTCCCTGAACCATGAACAGCTTCCAGTCTGCCCTTGAAACCACACCACCTTTCAAAAGCCATGGTTTTCAAATTTCTGTTGGCATCTCACAGCTTCTAATTTTTTAGGGAAGATGTGTTTCACATCCAGATGTTCTGGGGAGGCTTCTTCCACAGGTTGGGTGAGTGCCACGACATGACCTGCCTCCTCTGAGCCAGTCTATTTGGGAAACCTCCATTCATTAGTTATAGACTGAATGGATGCACCTTCCAAAGATAAGGAAGCATCATTACACTGTCACAAAGCACCAAAGGGGAGATACTTGGATATTGCTAGATCCCTTCTGCCTAGGCCAGTGGTCTGTCATGTCTACTCCCAGATGCTGTATGCCGTGGAGAGAAAAGATAGGAAGAACCAGTTCCTCAGTCTGTGAAAGAAAGGGTGAAAAAACCCCCACGGTGTCTTGGTCTTTGGGCTTTAGACACATAAATACAGGTAGATGAACAGGCTCCTTAGAGGGGTTGGAGTCATCAGTGTTAATGACAAAAAGGTGGAATCTCTGCAGGGAATTTTCTCCTATTGAGGAACACTTTTAGGAAGAAAAAAGCAAGGCTGGACACTTTGGATGGTTGCTGTCATGGCTGACACATACTGATGTAGAGAGTCAGGATTTATCCCCTGGGAGGCTACTGTTTTTCATAGCTAAGGGAGAATGAAGGAAATATGTATAATACAGCACATTCTATTAAGGCTTCTGGGAGGGGGGGAAGGCTAGGCCTGTGCTGAAAAAGCCTCTTCTACCTCAAAAGGCGCAGAAGCCCTGGAGAAAGATATCAATGTGTTCTTCTTCAAAGAAATTGCCACCGTTTGTCAGGTGCTTCCAGAAAGGGAGGAGGGTGAAACTGCAGGAAGGAAGAGAAAGTATATCTCTGGTTATTTAGTTTGGACACTATTTTAGCTTTTTGTGTTTCTTGCAGTAGCCCATCACATCTCAGGTCTTCTCAGGTTCAAATTCCTTTGACAATGTGCTTTTCATGGTCTTAGTCCAAACTACACCAGACCTCCAGGTAAATTTAGGCTATTGGCCTCCAGTGCTGTCAGTTTAATGGCTTTCACTGGCACTGACTTAACTTTAAAATATCACACTTCTGAGATACACACGATTTATATATCTGTATATGTTGAAACAGTCCTTACATTAAATAGAAAGCTGTATAAAATGTCTATATTTGAATGATTGTGAAGCTGAGCCTATTTTATGACTTCAAATATTTTCCACGTTATCACGTATTTCAGACTGCATACCCACCTGAAATTAGTTATTATTTTTGAAGGTTGTAGTTTCCCTTCCTCTTTTTTATTTTGAAAAATAAAAAAAAATACCAAAATAAGGAGCTAAAGATATAATTTTTTCCCCCATTGATTTATATCTAGAAAGCTTTTACATTGTCCAGGAACATACAGTGTAAAGAAGTTGAAAAGAATAGTTATAACTGCTACTGTGAATTCAACGCTTAAATGCTGGAATAGCTGACTATAATATCAACATCTGCAAAGTAACACAAGTTTCTTTTTTTGTTGTTATTCCCATATAATGAAGTCATTAAATTATGTGTCTTTCTAAAGGATTTGATATAGGTCAAAATGAATCAACACATGATGCAGAAATGACTTAAGTTCGTCGTCTTATGCTGCACGGAAATTCGGACTAAATGATCATAATATCTCTTTCTGGCATTCAAAATTTATAAATAGCTACCTGCTTCTAGTGATTTCTTAGGAGTGAAATTTGGCTTGTTGGATACATGTGTGTCAGCATCAGAGCGGATGGCCTATTCAGGCAGACACATATAAAATCTGGCACTGATTGAGTATTGGCTCAATTATTAAGCTCTGAGTTTAAAATAACACTTTTGGCCTGCTTGAGATTCTGTATAACTCAAATGCCAATTACATAAGTCTGTAATATTAGACATTAAATCCTCCATACCGTGAGGTATAGCATAGTAAACTATTTATCTGTTGAAAAGCATGACTTAAAAACCTCTGAGTATATACACAATACTTTTTTATACAAGACATTAAAGCAGGCTTCTATTAAAAAAACAGCAGTTTACTGTGGTTATAGCGTCTCAAATATTACAGGATTACATACCACTCTGGAGGGGAAGAAAGCCTTAGGTGGCTTTGCTTGTTTTGCTTTCTCTTTTCCTGGCAGTGGGGAGGGGATGAAACAAGCCCTGATTTGTTTAAATGCTATAAAGGTAACCAAACCATAGTTAAATTGCAGAGCCATTTGTCAAGCTCTGCTCAGGCTCAAATGCAAACGAGATTGACTGCAAATTAGTTCCATTTATGCTTTATCACAGGAAAAAACGCTATCTCAGTAAGAGCAATGTAAGAGCCAAGTAATAGCTGTGCTGAGCTCTATGAGAAAACTGCAAGTATTTTACCTTTTCTCCCCAGGAAAACTGTTAAATATGGTCATTTTGAAAGAAAAAAAAACCTTTAAAAAAAGAAATGTACAGATTTTTGTGGCTTTGCAGCTGGAGAAAACCATTTTAATTTTTTTTCACATGCTTATTTTCAAGCCAACTTTCTGTAGGACTGATGTCACCTGCATCTCTCATGACTCATATTTCTGCAAATGCAGAGGTTTTTACAATTTTCTGATTGATATGGAGCTGTCTCCAGATTGAAGTCCTGCCTCTAAAAAGCCTCCTTAGTAATGATCACCAGCTGTTCTTAACACCTGTGATTGAAACGCACCTGAACCTGGAAGAGCTCGGACACCTGGAGCAGGAGATAAAAAGGTGCATCTGAAGTATGCAGAGCACTAGAGAGTGAAGCTGACCATTAGAGGCTTATGGTGGAGCCCAGAAAAAATCAGTCCTTCATTAGCAGAACAACAACAGGTCTCTGCAGTTTTGCTTCTAGAAATTGCGCAGAGCTGGAAATTCACTGGCATGTAGGATTGCCTTAGCCTTACTACCCCTATCACACTTTCCCCATCTTTGTCTTCAATTTCAGAGGTCATAGAGCTCCTCGGGTGTGGAGGAATCTTTGCTCTGTGTGCAGATCCTCAAGAAACAGTTAAAGTTAATCCCAGAGGCCGTTTGTAGCAGGCTACCTTGTACAAAGAGACGGGAGCAAAGATGAACTGGGCCCAAAGTTTAAGTCTGGGACTCCTCTTCCTTTTTTTCATGCAAAATGGCAGAAAAAATAGCCGATTGTTGACAGTAATTTTACCTCTGAAACGTAGTTGGGTATTACGTAATTGTAGGAGCAGGACTGTTAGTTAAAATTAATTACCTTGCTGATAGGAGAAGAGGAATTTCTCCAGCGCTCTGGTGTAATTGGTCCCCTCCACAGTGCACTATGGCGGAGTGATGGAGTATTTTTGTGGAGGAGCCAAGCCTGGTTTTCTTCACCAAAGCTGGGGCATGTTTGGATGGATGGGAAGCACCTGTCTCTTGTGGGCTGCTAATAGCTCACTGGAGTGACTCGGCCAGGGCTCCGGTGGGAGTCAGGGAGGGAGGCTGCTCCACTTGGGAAGTGTCTCACTGATGGAGAAGAGACTGTCTGTGCTGCTCAGCTTGTGGATGCTTCGCTGAGTTAGGGCTTCACCCATCACATAAGGATGGTGGTCCCAGTGGAGATCTCATGCCCTGGCTCTCTTTAGGTGCAAATTTCCCAGGACACACTGAGGGTGTGATGATTTTAACTCAATCTCTTTTAAGACTGTGATTTTTCTTACTTGTTAATGTCCAGGAGACCGCATTCCTTGTTCCTAATCAGTTATAAAGCCTGCAACACAAGTTAACTGAGAAATGAATTTAGCTTCAAACTCTCCCCAGCTACATATGTAGGTTTTGGTACAGGTTGTTGCGAATGTTTTTAATGGCTTTGGCTGTTGGAAGGTATTTCTGAAATACATCCCAACCGTGCCACGTATGCTCAAATAAAACCTTCAAGCCTGCTCTATAGACCTGAAAATTACTCTGGAAAGAAACTGTGACCTGCTAAATGGAAATTACAGCTCTTGGCCCTGCCTTGAAAATGGACTCCCTGAGAAACAAGACAGAACGCCAGTGTCTGTATGTGCAGGCACTCTGAGACGCCCCTGACTTCCCTCTACCCCCAGGTTTTGAGGTAAGTGTGCCAACACAGACTTGCTTTACCATATTTATGTTTTTTTCATGTAATGCAGCATCATGGTCTATGCACGTGTAGCAGTAACAGACCATAAAGTTAGAGGAGCACGTTGCTCTACACATGGACTAGACCTCTGGGTTGCAAGAGTGTTTCTCGCAACAAGCCATTTCAAATGCACAGAGAACAGCCTCAGAGCAATCCTCTGTTTGGGCTGTTCTCAAAATGCAGTACAATTAGGCCTGATCTTCACCCTCACCTTCGAGTTTCTCTAAAGAGATCCCATGCGGATCCAACTGTTGAATCACGACTGTAATTAACCATCTTATTGTATATTTGTAGACATTTGTAGCAGCCGTGGAGGGGAAAAAGTGAACATGTTGCCTAAGTGGAACAGAAATGTGTGTCCTGTCAGGCTTTCTAACCATTTTTCCCAAGCTACATTTAATCCTGGAAAAAAAAAAATCTTCATTATAAATCAATACATGCCTCATTAGAACAAACTGAGCAGTTGCACTAATGGCTTGCATTTAATTGACATAACTGGGTAAAGGAAATTAACAGTGTACCAGAGCAATATTGGATTACCCAATGTCATTAATCCTTTTTTTAATAAAGGAGCTTTGGAAAATTACTTTGGGAAAAAAAAATTAGAATGTTAGGTTTACTCACTGTTCTTACCAGTATAAAATGTGAGGTTCATTGGTCATTACTGTTAAATTAGACAGGCACAGAACTCCTGGTAGGAGTGATATATAGAGGGGTTAGATGGAAAGGCTCAGTTCTGACTGTGGGAAGATCAAGGATCATGACAGAGACACAAAAAGGCAGCAGCCCAGCAAACTATGCGATTAACTCTGCACTGTGGGCTATCCCCAGCGTTATCAGTGGGACTGCTCACATTACGTCTAGTTAAGCACAGCCTAGGTTTTATTTTTGCTTCTGTGGGAAATAGTGGTTCAAGTGTTATTGATCCCGTAATACAGATGTCCAGCTGAGGCTCAGCGTAACTGGTGTCTTACTCATAGGACGTGTGGAATCTAGTTTCAAGCTGGTCACTAGTGGGGAATCCTACTGCAAGTGCATTTTTAAATCTTTTAGTGCTTAGGGTCTGCAAAGTAGCTAGTAGAAGAGCTAGTGGGACATTGTCAAGGAAAGAATTCTATTTTAAAAGTTTTTCTTTAAATGACATTTATCAAACAGTAAATAATCCATCATATAACAAATACGTAAATTATGTGGCTGACTACAGTTATTAAATATATTAAATAAAATTCCTTAAACAACATCTATTAATTTAAATACTAATTTTAAAATGCTTTTTCTCTAAATCAGCTCACAATCATTGCTCATTTTCACACCCTCTCAGTGGCATGGGTCATACAAACCTTGTGAGCAGGATAGTTCTGAATTTTCTGTCTGATTACCTTAACTGAAATGCACCTCATAAAGGTATGTTCTCTCAGCAGATGTGCTTCTCTGTTAATGGCCTCTCTCTTACGCCTTGCAGTTGTGGACTTCTTTCCATCTATGTGGATAAGTGTAAGGTGCAGACCCAATAGAAATAGCTCATTTTGGCACTCTCCATGTCGACGCAGCTCCCATATGCTCAAAGTCCTAGCAAGGTTAAAGTGGTGGTTAATTAGAACATTGAAATTAAAATGTAGTGATGTATGTATTTACGGTTGGACCTCATGATCTTAAAGGTCTTTTTCAACCTAAATGGTTCTATGATTCTATGATTCTATATTCAATAAACTGGAAAAAGGTTTGATGCTGCATTCCCAGCCCAGCCCCACCTTGCCCTTGAGCACTTTTTGACCTCGCCTGCCACCAGTGTTAGGGGGAGCTGAAATACTCCGTATCGCAGAGGAGATGCACAGCACAAGCTGTTTGCTGTCCATCCTGCCATGGCTGCAGTGAAAGCTGAAGTCACTTCCCTGCTAGTAATGAATAACCACAGAGCTACCACCTACTGAAACCGCCCGGCACTCGCACCTCTACCCATCAGGAATGACGTTTACTGCTAGTTGTAGGGAATGCTGACACGTCTAGGAGTAGTCGTATGGGAGTTGTATTTAATACAGATAGATGGAGGAATATTTACTTAGGAAGACACCAGAGAGCCTCCATGTGATGGAGCAGTTCCAGTGCATGCAACCTGATTTCATGCAAACTAACTTTGTAAATTAAGTGAAAGGCAGGGAGGCAAGGGTTGGCACCCAGGTTACCTGTGCACCCTCCTCGCCAACACTGCAACGCTTTCTCCTTAACAGATGTGATTTGCAGACCCCTTTGAAGTAGGCAAGGTCTTCTTAATCCCACAGGACAGACAATAAATGCAGACAATGGCTACACAGCTGGGAGGGTTCTACAGGAATATGTGGGAGTACAGGTCATCTGACATGGGAAGAAATGCAAAGGACGGTAAAGCAAATTGTGGCAGGTGAATTTATTTTTCCTCCAGATTTGATACTCAAGAAGGACAGCAAGCTTCTTGAATTTATTTTTTTTATTACCTTATTTTTTAGTACCTTCATTTCAGAATCCACATCTTACCTGAATTACATCTGTTATTATTATATTGCAAGATAAGAATTTTGGTTTATATTTTGCTGTTTGTTTTTTTTTTTTAATTATGTGTGTGTTGTGCTCATGAAATACCAAGATAAACACTCTTCCAGTTTGGTAGGTAGTTGAATTTCTTACTCTAAAGAATACCAATATCTAATTCCATGAAATTTTTAAAAAATGAAGTAAATTTTAAACAGGAATATTTAAAAACTTTTTTCCTCCTAATTTATATAAATTTTATAATTATTAAGATAAAACTGGTGTTTGTGAGGTTTTTAGAGCATTCATGGTAAAAAAAGAAAATTTTGGATGCTTTCACCAAAAACTGAAACCAAAATAAAATAATTACTGTTTATAACAGGCAATGTCACTAACAATTACATTTTTCCATAAGCATTCATCTTGATTGAAAAGTGCTTGATGTTATTCTGAGATATGGTACTTGAAAAAAATGTGACAGGTGTGGTTATTATGATACCAGATCAAAAATTCAGAAGCCTAAAAAATTGCAATATGGTCCTAGGAGGTGTCACACTAACACTATCCAATTTGTCCTCATTAGACAAAATATTTGACTGCTGAGAATTTATTATCTATCTTCTTACATTCAGGAAGAAATTTTTCATTATCTGAGGTATTAAAAGCAGGGTCTCAGCAGCACACAGCGCAAAAATCTATATATTTATGCCAAAGTAGACGTAGTCTGCATCAGGGAGTCTCCTTCTTCATGCAAATTAACATTTAAAAAACTCACCTTTTTTTCCCTCCTATATATCAAAGACCATACTCTGTGCACTCTAATAAGTGTAGACAAACTTTACACAATTACAGTTTGGTAAGTATGCATTCTTGTTAAAAAGACTGCTTACTCAAAGCAGACTTCTTACTTGGACTGCTGCTTACTTGGAGAGATCCAAAATAAATATACCCTAACTCACGACAGGCCCATACTGTATGATTTATAGCAGTATCAAATGGATGAAAAAAATCCACTGTTTTGATTTGATAACAGTTCTTGATGTTTTCTAACAAAAACAAAACCAAGCCCTGCACTGTTTGCTAATCACGCTCGGAGCACGGTTTGCCCAGTTCACCAACTCACGTTTCCTGGGCTAATAAGAAAGGCCAGACCGAGTCAGGCATTGGTTAAACTAAGTAATTTGCAAACAACCCTCTAGTTGAAAGGCAGTCAAAATGCGAAGCAAGCTTCAAGAAAATGAGGCTAATGCAACAAATTACGATTGGGAAAAAAGTTGAAAACTCTACAAGTTACTAATTCAAGCAAAAGCTGAAACAGACTTCTTGACTTTTGTTATCTCATGTAATTTGTATCACTCAGAATGTAAATGTAAGAAGATCTTTAAGGACAACTTCTCCCTTATTTACCAGGCTAAAAAGTTCTTAGAGCATTGCTTTGACTTCTTCCCCCATTTGCCCCTTCCAAAATATCAATAATCATGATCCTGGTCTTATTTTACTGGAAGGCTGATGAAAAGATATGTTAGGCGTATTTATTCTGAGCACTGACATTTGAATAAGAAGGGACATAGAGGTGCAAAAACAAATGTTATTTTTGTTGAATATCCAGTGAATGGACTGTTAATGTGCCCAAAAAATGATTAAACTGATCAACTAAAAGCCTCTTTCTCTCTTGCATTTTCTCTAATTTGACTTCCTTGAGTTTGCACTGCCAGTATTTCTCCCACTCCCCATTCAGCAAAAACTACCCCCAAAAATCCTCTAAAATTCTGCCTTCCACTGGCAGAGTCAACACACAAAACATTTTACCAGTACAGCTATAGTGGTAAAGACTGATTTTGCATCAAGACATAATTTGGGTAGCAAACCCCATTGAATAAGAAAGGATTATAGTGACACAGGGCACTTCTGAGACCCGGAGAGCTTACTGCCCCCCCATACTTACACATAGAGTTTGCCAGTTTGCCACCATACCTAAAACCGGCAGATTTTTGGAGCTAAGCTCAGGGTTACTCTATGCCACGGACACAACACAAAGCCAACGCTAATGAGATGGCCTCTTCCCAGAGGAGTTCCCCTATCTAGCAGTAAGCAACTATTTAGACCAGAAAAAGATACCAAAGAAGCTACTTGCTTAGGAAGACATCAGGTACACTTTGACATATAGCAGGCATATAGGTATAAACAGAAGATTAGACGATATTTAGGACTGTACAGAGTGGAAATGTCACATCCAGAAGAAAAATCAGGCAGAACCAAAAAGTTGCATAGTTTGACCCAGGTTTGCATCCAAAGGTCTAAGTAACAACTTTGCCATCGCTGAGTAGGTGCTTAATTCCGTGCATGGTGCTGTTAGTTTTAATGGTCATAAATAGTTGCATGATCTAGGCTAAATTTTCAGCAAACTAAGACAAGCAACTTATAAGTCTTAATTTCCATGTAGTAATGAACAAAATCACCAGAAGCATTGACAGAGCCCCCAGTGGCTCTCTGGGTCGTGGTTTACGCTGTATCTCCACACCCCCCTGCAGAACTGACCTGTGTAACGAGGCTAAACTGGAGAAAACTGGGAAAAGCTCTCCTGCCCCCTCCTGCACACAAGAGGGCCCACACTGCTGAAAATGGAAAGGGTGAAAGTGGAAATGGATGACAAGAGTACCGGTTTGGGCAGAAATGTTCAGCCACTGTAAAACTGCCCCATATCTCTTCGTTACCTTCTTTGCATTAGAAAATGTGCAAAGAGGGCATATGCATGCCTTTCCACACACATGTATATATATACTCCTCCTCCTCCAGGAATACTAGATAGCCCATGCACTTCTGGGATATTTTACTTCTGAGGAACAACAACCAGCTGAAAGATAATTTGTCGGTGATTGACCACCTTCTGTGTGAGAATGGGAAGCAGGAGACCTCACACTTTTAACAGATTTTGGTATTGACTACCATTGCTAGACCAGCAAAGAGCACAGACCCTCAATCTTCAGCAGAGGAGAGTTAGGCAGTCCAATACAACCTAGAGACTTTTTTTCCACAACTGTGTACCAGCCTTCAACACACAATCAGGCTTTGAACAATGCTGGATGAATAATAACCATATAAGAATGAAAATTAGTGTCATGGATAGCCAAAGAGGGAGGAAAGAGTGTGCAAGATGCAGATTCACTGGGCATTCTGGCACGGTCAACGTGCAACAAAACCAGCCTTGGCTGCCTCATCGATGTCCCTCTGCAAATTCAAAGCGTCTTTTGCTGTATTTACTGAAGAATACCCCTCTCACTGTACCATGTGCAAGGGATTTGTACACAGTAAACTTATTTCTAAGGTAATTCCCATTCATTAGCAACAAAGCTCTGTATAAATATTTTTTCCCTCTGAAGTTCAGGGCTGAAATTGTAGCTGCTTCATTTTTTTTCAAGGCAGCACTCAAAAATATGCTGGAAATTCAATGCTGTGTCAGATGACTTTAAAGGTTTTTCCAGCTCTTTCCATTTCCATGCAATAATCCATTAAATAATTTCTCTCAAGATAAGATCAAATGTGGTTAGAAGCTAAAATTCTGTGTTTAAATTAACCCTGACCTCCTTCTCTTTTTGTCTTCAAAAAGTCTGCCAAATTCTTCTGACTGTCATACATTTAAAGGTCCATTTGTCATTGGTATAAAGTGACATAACAATGAATTTGTACTGCTTTTTTCTTCTCTCTTAAAGGAGACAAGAGAATATTCTGATGCCCACAAGAATGTGCATGCAACATAAGGGGGTGGGGAAGCTTGTTAACTGTATAAAACAACTAAGAAAAAATGTCATTTCAACAGATTGAAGGCCCTTATGTCAACTGAAGGTGCCAAGGCTTTGTAGCATATTTTTTTCCTAACTTTTTTTTTAAGATTTGTCCATTTTTCTTTCCATAAGCCTTTAAAATTTTTTTAATTGTTTTTAAAGGTTTTTGCTTATTTTAGTTTTTTTCTCAAACCCTGTTAAGCAGAAATTATCTAAGGTTTTGCCGAAAGATTCCTAGAAATCTCAGACATGTTTGTTATGAGATTTTACAGCTTACTTGAAGAAAGTGGCAGCTTAAATATTCAACAAATGCTTCTTTTCACCCAAATGTTCTTTGTACACTGGAAGTAAATAGAGAGCAACACCAACAGATACAAAGTAAACAGTTAAAAAGTATGATTAAACCCTTTATTCTGCATTGCTTAGGTTTTGCCCTTACACTTTCTACAGATTGCCACTTAAGAAAGAACACAAACCCAGCCCCTTCCTCAACCCTTTCTCATAAATATATGAGAAAAAGGACTGAAGGAACAGTTTGCCATATAGTTTAAAAGGCCAATCCCAACAGCAGGCATCCTGGGTAAAAGAGACTAGGAAGAGACAGATCTCAAGGGAGCTGTAGAGTTTGTGTCTAGCACATAGTTAAAGCTTAATGCAATGAGAGAAGGATACTAAAAATTAACATCTTGAGTTATAGGAGAAAATCTTTACGTTATCAAGCTTTCTGGTGAAAAGCTGAATGTGTCCATGGCAGCTGAAGTGACAAAGGCTTCTGCATAAAATAGAAACATTTTGTTTGATTTAAATAGGCTGTTCAGACCTTTCAGCTGAAAAAGGAAAAAAGAAAAATGTTTTTGGGCTAAAAATCAGACGTTCTTAGACCTTGGGTGTGTAAAATTTGAGGCCAAAACCAACAATTTTGCACGACACATTTCTTACTTGCAGGGCAGCTATTTGAGTCTCTGGAGCCTGATCAATAAACTAAATTAAATTCAGGGGTAACTGAAAGAAAAATAACTGACCCTCATTTCTGTTACTACAGATAATTCAGTGACTGCTGTGAAAATAATGCCACCTGATAGGAGCAATAGCTGAGCTAGGTATAGTTCTGCTAAATCATATGTAATGTTCAGAAAAAGCCATGTTTTTGAAGCAGTCTCTGCCTACCGTTATTATCCATATGCCAAGCAAAAGGCTCATTTACAAGGCCACAAAACAGAAATACACATGAGAGTGCAAAATAACATGGTATTGAAAGCTAATAGAGAAAACCCTTATGTGGCAGAACTGGTCAAGAATGACATTGATGCTGCAATTAGTTATTCAAAGGAATCTATACTATTTGTAGTATTAAAGGAAATAGTGTAAGTTGTCTCTTTTTCATTGTGCCTTATATCTATTTTAAACTCAAGAAGCCACTTCAAAGACCCACAGACCTCCGAAGGGAAATATCCCAACCCCATCTCTCTGCATGGAAAATATGAAACTATTGAGGGGGGAAACCTCAAAAATTTATTCCTGTCTTCAGACAGATTCTGTCTGTAACTTACCCTGGCTACAGAAATATGCCCCTTCTGGGACTGCATATGGGAAATGGGAAAATCCCATGCTCTGTCTCCCCTCTCCCTCCCCATCCACTGTCTTCTGTCTCTGATGGGAGAAGGGCTGACCCTTCATCTTGGTCAGGAAAATAAAGTGATTTCATTAAACCAAGGTAAACTCAACTTTACCCTCACATTCTGCCCCAGCTCAACAGCAATTCAGCTCCTACACAAACTGGGGTTCACCTTGATTGCCAAAGTGCATGCTAGAAAGGGTTTGAGCACAGATGCCTGAAAAAACTTTTCTTCTTCTTTTTTTTTTTCTTTTTTGCCAAGGGGACCATCCACTGTCTTCTGTCTCTGATGGGAGAAGGGCTGACCCTTCATCTTGGTCAGGAAAATAAAGTGATTTCATTAAACCAAGGTAAACTCAACTTTACCCTCACATTCTGCCCCAGCTCAACAGCAATTCAGCTCCTACACAAACTGGGGTTCACCTTGATTGCCAAAGTGCATGCTAGAAAGGGTTTGAGCACAGATGCCTGAAAAAACTTTTCTTCTTCTTTTTTTTTTTTCTTTTTTGCAAGGGGACAGGACTTCATCAGCACAGGAATATATTCTTCACCACTTGTATGTGTTTTACCATCAAGAGTACATCAAATATGCCTGTATACCCTCTGTCTCCAAAGTTGAAGTTATTTCTTACTGAGAATTTTAGTGTATTATTCAAAGTGATATTTACCTTTTTTAATGGAGAAGCAGAAAAGAGAAAAGAAGCTAGAAGGATCAAAGCTGAGTGAATCTCCTTGGGACATCATTTAAGTAAAAAGAAATAAATTTGTCCTTTTCTGCCTCCTTTACAATAAAAGCATTTAAATCTTGACATTTTCTCATGGGACATGAAATCTGCTTTCTGACCAGCTCTTGATGGGAGATCTTGAGCGTCTGTAAGCCCTGGTGTAGCACAAATCACAATAAAGACTCCTTGTCAGAGCAGATAAGGACAGTGCTCTTCAGAGGACTCGAAGATGCTGCAAGGGCAGGCGTGAAGAACACCCTGACAAGGGGGACGGGAAGACTGAGGAGCAAAACTGTGGATGGTGCAGCAGCAAAATGGGAACTGGAGATCTTGCGGGCAGCCTGAAGGCAATGCGCTTCAGAGCTGCACCTCATCTCAAATGCGAAAAGTGCATCTGCTGACCCTTTCCAGCCCACAGTTGGGTTCATTGTCAAGTGCTGAGGTCTCCCTTGGGAGCACCACACACATGTCCAGCTCACTGCCTTACCCACCCTGGCCTGGGAGAAAGGACCAAAGCACGGGTCCCAGCTCTGAAAAGGCATTAGCACATGCTATTTCATTTACAACGTGGCCATCTGTTTCTGCCTGAGCACAGCTCTTTGTTTTCTTTCTGTTCTTGATGGTACCTGGGAAGCCCAAAAGTCCTTTTCGCAGAAGAATTTTGAGTCCTTTGGGATTCATTGCTGTCATGTCTCCTGTATGGCAATGCAGAAAGCCCATGAGATGAGGTAGAAGTGAAGTATTAATCATCAAGAGAAGGGAAGACTGAGAGAAAACAGAGAAACTATAATTTATGAAGTTAATTTATCCCACAATACCTTCCATATGCTTATGCTCAAGGAGAGATTTACAGCGTTGTATGCACATACTATTACTTAAGTACCGATCCTGAAAACAAGTAACGTAATTTAACTGAAATGGCTGCTGTCTTTCACTGGCTTTTTTCTGTTCTTCCCCAGCCACTTTTAAGCCACTGCATTCCTCCCCCACACCTTGGCCTCACCTCCAGCTGCTGGGTGATGGGGGCGGCAGGGAAGGACAGCACAGCTGCCTTAGCTGCAGAGCCACATGTCCCAGGAAGGGGCCAGGCAGCGATGCTGGTGGGCTGCATCCCTGCCCCAAGGTGCTGTCTGTTGGCACAGAGAGGGCCGAAAAAGAAGCGAGGTTTAGCTGGGACAATGAACCGAGAAGCAAAAATTTCTGTTCTCCCTCTCTCAACGCATTGACTGCTGTCTCAGCTGGGTGCTCAGACCAAGCTTTCCTCTTGCTTCACCTCACAAAAACTGCAGCAGGCCTGCCTGGCGTGTGGGGCTTTGACGCTGAAAATCTTCTCTTGATTACTGGGAGAAGAGAAATTCGTACATCAGCATGCAAAACCCCTCTGAGATCTGCTGCGCAGGGGGGAGCTATGACACTGTTAACACCCACTGAAACGCATGTGGTATGTTAATATTTTAGCAGTGGTGTTTGTGTTTGGTGTGAGAACTACCGTTGTTGGGTGGAAATGGAGCATGCTACACCAGTGATGAAAATAAAAAGGGGGGATATCAGGGTAACTTACTCCTCACACACAATGTTGGCCTTCGGCGAGGTCTGGGGCTAGCCCTTGGCATGGAAGGGAAGTGCTGGGACAGGTTCAGCAGTTTTAAGGATGAAGAGAAGACATGGGAGGAAGGGTGATGAACCACGAATAGAAAGGTGGATGGTTGGTGGTAGCTGAGCAGGACCCTCATGGTAGGCACTTGTGCGGGTGAAATGAGTGGATTATATTGTATATGGCCGGTTCTCACTGGTAAGTGCCAGTGCAGGAGCCACAGACAGATCCACCAAGAGAGGAAAGAAGGACAAGAGCAGTGCTTGCAAAGGTGGCATTTTTCACAAGTACAGCAGCCTGGCTGTATATTTAATCCCAGCACTGAAAGAAGCTGTCTTGCCACAGCACTGCTGCTAATCCAATGCCTTTACCCCACATGGTCCTTCACTTTGGATCACGATTACATTGCTTTTCTCCTGCATGGATTTAAGCAGGTTTAATCAGTCTCAGACAACACTCTAGCAGCTTTCAGGATCCTGGCACCTTACAGAAGTCTGCCCTTCAAAAGTAAGATGGCAAGTTGTAGATGCATTGAGCTTTCCCCTGAATACAATGGCAATAGCTAAGACATGGGCCCTGTCCCTCTTCCTGGGATGGGGAAGAAGATGGAGCATGTACAAGAGATCACTTAGACCTCCCTGATCCTGACAGCATTTTTAAAAAAGGCTACAGAACAACAGAGAGACACCAGGTTCAAGAACAGTGCTCCATCATCCTGCCGCTGGCCACAGCCCTCTGGACAAGCAGGGGGAGTGTAAGAAGGCAGGTATGGGATAATTTGCCACAGGCAAGCCCCTGAGGGCTTCACGTGACTTCCAAAACAGAAACTAACAAGACCATGGTTCTCCACAAGCCTGGATACTTCTGTCGTGCCTGTAAGAAAATGCTTACTTCTTCAATTTTGCTAAACTCATGGGCACAGTGACGCCCAGTGGCAGTGATTTCCATAGCCTGGTTGTATGTGCTGTGCTACAGACACCTTTTCCTCTCCTCCATGTGCTGCTCTGCCTCACTACATTTCCAGAGACCGTCATAGCAGCCAGCAGCAAAAGGAGGCCCCTCAGCTTCCAAAATAAATGCTTCCCTGTATGCCCACAAGCTGCAAAGGCTGAGGAGGCAAGAGATTTCTTGGCTGCACTGAGGATCCATATGAAAATGTTTGTATATGAATGAACCTTGTTACCGCAGGGTGATGAGTCTTCCAGATTACAGGATGCATTTTCCTCTCACAGTGTCCCTGGGAAACAGGGATGTGCTGTCATTCCTGTTCCGGAAATGGAGACTGAATCACAGGCAGACTGTGCAACTTGCTTAGCAAAGGGGCCAGGGGCCAACATTAGAAGAGGCACTTGAGTCACCTGCTTAGTGCTTTCCCCTTTAAACCGTATTTCCTCCCTGTTTTCCATGCTGAGGTGAAGGCAGTGCTGTGGGGCCAGGTTTGTGCTGGATGCACACTGACCTGCTGTGAGACCCAGGGCAATGCAACTCCCCTCTCAGTGTGCAACCACTGCTTGCTGATGGGGCAGTGCTAGGACAGCAGGCTGGCTACCTGCTTGGGAAGTGCACAGGTCATCCCCTCGCTTGCCCATTAATCCCTCTTCTGCTCATGTACCTGCCTGTCTCCTCCACCCCATGCAGGGATGCTCAGAAAATATTTGCTCAGGTTTTGGTACTGTCTCTTTCTACGGCTCCTCCCTTCTCCTAGGCTAGGGTCTCCACTGCCTCTGTGGATAGTCTGATGCATTAAGCATTTTAGTCCCCCACCCTCCTCCCATCAGACTTTTTCCCTCGCTCTCAACCTCCCGGAGTGACTTGCTGCCATTCCCGATTTGCATCCCGAGTCTCACATCCTGCTGGTTTGCAGCAGGGAGCCTGAAGCAGGGAGCCCCAGGAACGCTGGGCCGATGAGAGGGGAGCTCAGCGCTGCGTGGGGATGCCTCTTCGACATAACGCCCCGCTGGAGCAAAGCTACCTGTGTGCAGTCCCAGGGATGTGACACCTGGCTGCCTGCCCAGCCCAGCCTTACGCCGCCTGCTCCTGCTCCACAGACAAAAACGCGGAAGGAGATGGATGTCTCTGGGGCAGAGAGCCTCCAGCTAGCGCCCATAGGACCAAAGCAGAGCGGGCAGGTCCTGGCACTGCTGGATCAAGCCTGGTGGATTGGTTGCCATGGAAACATGCTGGGGAAGAGGGATGGCAGCCATGGGAACAGAGAGCATCCATACTCACCCGACTGCCGGGATGGGGATTTCCTCCTCAGCCTGCACACAGGGTGTGGGTGAGACGGCGTTCACTGCTTTTCTTCTGGTCTGTATCAGAAACGGTTTTGTGAGGTGCAGCTCCCCACCCTCTTCATTTATATGGTTTTTCCTCTCTCCTGATTTCAGCTTCGTCTCTGGAGACTGTGAGGAGTGAACTCAAAGGATGCCTCAGTGTTGTTTCCAGGCAGAAAGGGAGGCAATTGGGCAACACGCTTTCTTGGAAACTGTAACAATACTGCCCCAGGCTTCGTGTGTGCGTGTGCCTCCAGCAGGCTGTTAGGCACACGCACTGCAGACCAGCAAATGAAAATGCAGGAGAAGCAGCCAGGAGCAGGATATTGCACTGTGCATGCACTGTGTGTACATGGCTGCATGCAGAAATAGCACCAATGCCGTCTCCTTGGGGGCATGCTTTGAAGTGCTGCCTTACAAGTATCTGTTCAGTATATAAGCCCTAAACTATGTAGTATATAAGCTTTCACGTTTCGTAAGGATTTGGGTCCTGCCTATTTTTAGTCCTGTGAGTGGTGCTATGTGTGTGCAATGCATGAGCCTCCTGGGTGTCACCTGTCCATGCAATGTCCAAGCAAGGTTGAGGAGCTTTAAGTCTCTGATGTTAGAGATGAGGAAATGCAAATTCCTGAACTTAAGGAAAAAAGCCAATACATGCTCAAAGAAATCTGCATATTAGCTGCGTCCTCCCTCTAGTCAAGAAAGAGAGAGAAAAGGCCAGAGCTTTCCAGCCTGTTGCTGGGGAGAGAGAAGTGGTGTGGCTGATGGGGAGGAGAGGAAGCTAGTGCTTCCAGGAGAGGTTTCCCACACACCTTGTTCATCCTTCAGGAATAAACTGTGTGGGCTTGGAGGGGGCAGCCACCACCACTGTAGATGTAACTGAAGTTGGAGGGAGCTGTGGACTCTGCCCCCAGCCTTGGACTGTCTCTGCTTCTCCTGCTCCTTCCTTGTGTCTTCGGGCACCCAAAAAGGACTTGCTGAGCAAGAGGCTGCATTTCTTTGTGGCGTCCAAAACTATCCAGTGGGCTTTTTCACCCCCACAAACTTGCCCCTCCTGCTCACCTCCCTCTACAGCTGCAATGCTGGAGTTTCATGGGGGAGAGCTCGGGAGCGGTCCCTGTCCTTGTGAGGTGTGGTAGGAACAACCCGCCAAAGCAGAGGTGACTTTCAATATCCAGTGCTGAATTCTCTGGGGCCTGACGCATGAAGAGGCCCACGAGGAGCTCGGCTGTTCCATCTGAAGCGGGGAGCAGCACTCTCCCAGCAGCCTGTGCTGCCCAGCAGAGGTTTTCCTCTCGCTGGGACAGAAGCTCGCAGCGTCCAGCTGAGCTGCTATCGCACTGCAGTTGGTAATACAGTGACGTGGTGTCCTTCCCAATGAGCCTGACGCTAGCATGTCATTAGGACACGAAACTTCAACTAATGGGCTGTAACTATTTCTTCCAGGTCCTGCAGTGTTTGTTCAGGGCCAATTAATTATTTTAATTTGTGGATTATCACTGAGGTAGAGCTGTTTTACCAGTGCAACTTCTGGTATTACACCAGAGAAAAACACAATCCATGACATTTTTATCGTAATGAACTGATATAAAAAAGTTTGAACAAGATCTCAAGAGAAATTAAGCCCACTGTTAATGAGTCCCACTATCAATGAGGTTGTATATGGTATTCAAGCATTCATACATTTACATGTAAAGCTGCCACATCCATAAAACCATAAGAAACTAAACTAAACTATTCATGTGAGTGGAGCCATAGTACTTCTCAAAGCAACGCTGAATACATCTTTCTAAAGTACAAAGCCTGCAAGAGCTTTCACAATGAACTACAGTATTAAGAATCATGCTGATTAACAATAAGTATTATTTATAGCCAATTTACAGAAAATGATTATTTAATCCTCATAATAACTGTCATAAGTGATTAATATTACTTTGTTACACTCCACATATTTAACATTCTTTTTGCAGTAAGTCCCTGGAGGGAAAGAGCAAGGGTGTTTCTCCATCTGATTAAACACTGCAAAACCCATAAAATCACCTTTCTCATCCAGAGAACTTGAGATGGACAGGATTTGCCCAGCTACTCAGAGAGGCTGAATAACTCCAGCCAAAGAGTCTTCCTAGACTAGCAGAAGTCGGTGTGATAGACTGTCTCAGCTCCTCTGACACTGATATCTGCTCTCTCCAGCGGGCATGAATAGACATCTTCAGTTGTCTGCCCATGTCACCTCCCCATCCTCTTTCAAGATATTCGGGAAAGTCGCTCTTTTACCTTGTCCTGTCTATGTGGGGAGCGTGGAAGGCAAAAAGGGTGCACGTTTCTTTCGGTCTGCACATCAGGATTAGCTCAGAGACAAATGTAATTAACTACGCGCTACCTTTGAATCACTGCCTTTTTTTACAAGGCTTTATGATTACTTTTTTTTTTTACCATTTCAGAATGTCTCCTGACATGCTGGCACGATGGAGAAGTTAGAGATTTTAAATGTGAGCAATTGAAGGAGAGAGCAAATAAGACCAGCTTTCTAAAGGTATTCAGACATTGACATCCTAGCAGCTTTCTGGAGCTCATGGGAGAACACCAGAGCCGGGGCACACGTGTGCTGTCAAAGCCTCTGGCACTCTATGCCTCCTTCTGCTGAGCCATGATGAACTCTGTCCTTATTTTCTCCTTCCTTGCTCTTTTCAAACTGCTTTGAAAATCAGTTTTCAAAATACTGTGCCACACACAACATCCACACACTCCTACTGTTTTCTTTTCGTCTTTCAGACAGAGTTTGAGGGATGACAGCCAGAAAGTACATAAATGAAAGCTGTGATATAGGAACAGATATGTACATATGCATGTTTATATGTATTTTTTACACAAATGTACACATATATACTTGTTTCCTTCTGTTTATTTAAATAACAGCTGATACCTTATAATCTGTAATTCATTTACAGAAATTTCCCATCATAGCTCTGTTTGTCTGTTTTGATAATGCTTTGTCCTACCTGCATATCAAGCAATCTTTGGCTGTTTCCCATGCATTTCAGAGCTGACTTGAATGCATGACATATCTCTTCAGTTTTTGTGCTGCAATGAAGTGCTGTGTTAGTCTTTGGAAAGGTTGGAGGGGTGGGACGGATGGCTGGCCAAGTATTTTTTGACTCTATGACCGTTTGGTGTGGACAGTAATCACATCATCAATCAAAGCTGCTGAGTGCAGCCATAGGTGCTTAGAAGCAAGGACAGCCCTTTGTCATTTCCAAATACAATTGATTCCCTATCTGAGGATCCGGTTGAATTATTTTCCAGCTGAACAGTAAGGAAGACATTATATTTTAATCTGAATGTTTGGGCACAGTCCTGTGGCTTCATCAGGGGAGGGGGCACCAGGACAGTCTTTCTGAAGCCAGCAAGTTGTTGCTTGCAGAGCGGCTGGGCAGGTGAGCTGAGCAGCGACCTGCCATCCAGGCTGAGCTGTCTCCTGTTTGCAGGTGCAAAGAGACTGGCAGCGCAGGGAATCATAGAATCATAGAATCATAGAATCATTGAGGTTGGAAAAGACCTCTAAGATCATCGAGTCCAACCGTCGACCCA
>NW_008795246.1:4594-24284 GCF_000699145.1 Aptenodytes forsteri | reverse complement strand
ATTATGGGGGGTTCATCCTGCTCGCCGTCCCTGTCTTCCAATTCAATTGCTGGTGAAACACAGCAAGAAGACAGATGGCTGCCTCCTCCCGCTCTGCTGCCACCCCCCTCCCTGCCCTCCGGCGCCTGTGTCCATTTGCTCCCTTCCCCCCCCTCACAGCCTGTGCCAGCCATCTCTGCCTCTGAAAGGAGCCGTGGCACGGCACTGGCAAGAAAATCGTTGTGAGAGCTGTGCAGGATCCGAACAACGTGCCTTATTGCTCAGTTGGTCGCACCCTTACCAAAAGTACCTGCTGACACGCCACTGAAATAGGCTGCGGGAAGAGGAGGGGCAGGAGCAGGGTGAGCAGAGGGCACAGAGCAGCATGCACCCAGTGAGGAGGTGGGTCAACAGCCCCCAAATGTTGAGTAAGTGCAGGGATGGATATTGCATGAAGCAAAGCAAAGAGCAAACATGCTAAGGCTGTGAGTTTGCTTTGAAGAGCTGGATGTCCGGCTGCCTTACCTGCCTTGACTCTCGTCACCTGGTGGTACCAGGGAAAGAAATGGAGGTCAGTGGGGTGGCTGCTCTTTGTCCTTTACACATTTAGTAGGAAGCAGGCCCATGGTTTCCAGAAATTCAGATCAGCAGAGCTCAAGATGAAGCATGTAGGAAAGACTTTTCTGCTGGGTGCGGGACTGAGGGAAGGCATTTTGTATCCCTGCTCTAGCATGAAAGGGGAAACGAAGGCTTGAGCACCACTCCATGAGCATCAGTCTGGAAGCTGATGCCAGATCTCCACAAACTGCCCCATGTCCCTTATTCAGGGCAAGAGGGAGAGCATCAGTGGACTCCACTTGTAACAGAAAGGACCTTTGTAATTTGGGGCTGAATGTCTGGAGGATGTGGGGCTGGAGGTGACAACCCACATGTCTAAGGGCAGAGATCAGAGGAAAGCAGGCTTTTGGAGCAGTCCCCACAGGCAGAAGGATTCATGATTTCTGAGGTGCTCTGTCAGTAGCCTGCCTGGTGTCCTTCCATGAGACATGTCACCTCTCCATGCCTCAGTTTCCCTAGGTGTGAAATGTATTAAACGTCCCAAACCAGACACCCCACACCCTTGGCCATGTGGACAATTACAGCTGTCATTGCTTCTTTATTTCTTTCCATTTGACAGTGATGCTGCATTGCTGAAAATTGGAGTCCTTATCCAGCCACATATAATAAGAATACATGAGAGCACATGTTTCCAGCTGTGGCAGGGGTTGGGGAAACAAACACCTGTTTTAGCACCTGAGAAAGACTGTAAGGCATAAGCACATCCCTCTTCCTCCATGATTTTCTGTGTACTTAGAGCTCCCCAAGTGTGCAGTCACCTGTCAGCAGACAGAAGGCTACATGCAGTGGATGACAGCAGAGGCCAAAGATCAGTGGCTTCAGTGAGGCCAAGGGAATGATTTTCTCTCTGCAAGAGAGAAGAGAATGTCAAATGCCTGCTTCACTTAATGATGTTTTCTTTGGTGAAGGTCTAGAGGCTAAACATGCAGCCCATCCTGAAGGAGGGCTGTGGCTGATTGCACACACTGCTGTGCTCAGGACAAACAAATATGAATTCAGATGGAGAGGTGCAACACAGAAGCACAGCATTTATGCTTTGGGGGTCTCACAAAAAGGACCTTGGAGGTTATCAGGTCTATTCCCCTGCTGCAAGGCAGAGTCATCTAAACAAACTGAAAGCATTCCCGACTTGAGTGCTCACGTCTAACCTGCTCTTAAAAGCCTCCAGTATGCGGGCACCCTCCTATTCTGTGTTTAAATCTGCATCCACCTCATGACAGAAAAGGTGTGGACACAGGGACAGAGGAAAAAAGTAAAGCCAAAAACTTGGAGTGAAAAATCTGGCTTTTTCCATCCATTTTAGGAGGCTGCATTCTAAGATGGAGCCAAAGATTTATAGGCAAAGCCAAAGTCATTGTGAGTCTTTCCACTGACATTACCAGGCCCTTAAGAAGTTATATTCATAACAGTTTCTAGCAGTTACCATAGAACCAAAACATTTTAAATTGAAATTAATTTTCACAGTGCTGAATATGACTATGACATCAGACATTAATGCAATTTAGAGAAATAATGTGTCTGTGATGGGTTGAGGATTGCAAAAGCTGGTCCTGTCCCACTTTCCGCAGCACTTCCCAGACTCTTCTGGCTCTGTTGCAGCTTCACCAGTTCCAGAAAACTATCAGCTATGTTGAGCATCTCTAAAGACCACTAGTATCAACCCAGCTCTGCACTGAGCTGGGCAGAAATATGCTGAGACACTCCAGCTCCATGCTGAATCTTGTACAAAGGAAAATGCTGACAGTACTGGTAACTTCAGTAATACAAAGAAAGTTGTATGTGTGATTAGCCATTCACACACAGTACCTCTGGTGAAATTCTGCAGCGTGCCTAGATTATAATTCCCAGGTGCAATTTTGCCCAACACTTCTCTACTTCTGCCATTGGTACCACTCAGAGGAGCCCCTGCTCCGTGTCCTGTACCATGGCACAAGTCACACAGAGGCATAGTGCCTCCTTCCACTTTTCCATCTGCAGTATGTTTGCATCTGGTGTGACCATCAGCTGAAGACCTTTCTCAACAAAACATATATTAAACATGTTACGTGCTTACAGCACGTACAATGCATGTTACGTGTGTGTCCCCATGTTAAAATGTATATCAGCTGTTCCAGCTGCCAGTGTTCCTGTGCTCCTAATGCTCTCCCTTTGCACGATATCGGAATATAACATCTGATCTCAAAAACCAAATTAAATTCAAAATTGCTGACAGTGATCAGCGAAGCATGTATGCACAGGCTTGGCTTTAAGTGAGCATGTGATTAAGAGTTTTGTTGAATTAAGATGGACTTTGGCTGTGCAATTTGCTGTAATTTCTGAAATTTAGTGTCTCTGTCCCAGAAATCAGTGAAGGTAAGTCTTAAGAAGCACTTTACATTCAGAGGCAATTTTGTTAGTAACTCTTACAAACAATGCAGGCTTTATTTTCCCTGCCTCTTCTTCTTTTTAACTAACAGTTTGATGCAAAAGCTTCCTAAACAAGTTAAAAAAACAGTTAAATCCAAAATCTTCAAAAATGTCTCCCAGTAAAACAGTGCACGTTTGACAACTGACTATCTCCAGGCAGGGTTTTGGGGCACTGCTGAAGCAACTGTGCACACTGTTCTGTGACTAGACTCATTGAAGTCACTGGGATGGCATCCTACAGTGAAAAGAGACGCCCAGAAGATTGTAGGATTAGTAAATCACTGAGCTCCTGAAGTGAGGGAAGTGTAAGGGAAGGAACCTAAAGCAAACTGGGGAAAACTGTCCCGGTAATGCACGCTGTGAATGTGGAAAGAAATCCACAATAACATTGTATTAATGAAAAAAATATTTAGTATGTCAGCACTTCATTAAAGAGGCCTACAGAAATATTGAGGTTGAGAGAAGATAGACCCTAAACAACAAAAACAGGGCAGTGGGTGTCATGTAAGGGTTTATGCCTAAATTTAGAGTAAAAAAATCTGTCAGCTGGAGCTCTTACAAGGTCCCCAGTATTGTAGTATCTCAGCACATTATCTTAAAGTAAAAAAATGCAATAGACTATAGTCCTCAAGCAGTGATTTTTGTATCTTATTCTACGGCTTCATAAGATCTAAATACAGATCTTACTTACATTTCATGAGAAAGGACTGTGTGTAGTAAAGCAATCTGGGAAAGCCTAATCTGCACAATTAACTGTATCTAGCTCTGAGGGACAAAGGCAGATGCCATCTATTCAAGTGAGGGGGAGGATGCATCTTCTGCCTTCAACAGGGATCTGAAGGCATCTGTGCCATCCTGACGGAGGAGAAGCAAGGTGGTTTTGTTCCATTTCAGTGTTATCCTGAGTCAGGGAATAACAGGGTAGCTTGGTACCAGTGACTGAATCATGAGACTGGTTTTATTTGCTGTGAGAGGGGGAAGCTGTGAGAGGGGTCGGTTCTGTCCTTCAGCTTTGCACCTTCGCAGATTGCTTATTACTTGATGTATATTTAGGTATTCATTTGAACATTTTCGGAAGGAAAAGAGGGGGAAGGAGATCAGAATTGGACCTGCTTCAAAAATTTCCCATCTCCTCCGAGCAAAGTGGAAATAATTTGTTCTCTGTTCTGCAACAGATATGGACGCAGTGTGACACGCAAGGCCCCAGGCCGCACACTGCATGGTGAGAATAAAAATAAATGTCAAACGATTCCAATTTTGTAAAAGAGCATGTTCTGGGGAATCTCACAGTATGATTTTGTTTTGAAATGTATCGATATTGTCTATTTACTCAATAGCAAATCCATACTTTAAAAGTAGAATATGATAATTAAAAAAAAAATTGGGAAAATATTCTAAACTCTGAAAACTCTCTATAAAAATGAGTTAGAAATCAATCTGTTCTCTGATAAATCTCTGAATTAATAATGTGATCTCCCCTAGCATAAAATACACACATAAGACAAACATATCTCTAGCCTTCTGGTGGCTAAGGAAGCCTTGTTTCCTTAACATGAAAATGCTACCTAAGCACAGCTGCATTTTAACTTTAAGCTCTTGCCAGCTTCATTAGGTGAACACCAGCAGTGTGCTGTGAGGAGCTGTAGGGATCAGCTGGAGCTCTGAGGAGCCCTCAAGAGCACCTGGTGGAGGGGTGAATTTTTCAGTTTCTTCTCTATTTCCATTTTTCATGGACCCTGCCTCTGTACAGAGAGGCTGCGACGACAAAACAAACCCACCCCAGCAGCAGCATGGATTTGTCCAGAACATGACATCTGGGCCTTCACAAGGGACTGATCCTGCACAGGGCTGTGGACCAACCTAACCTCCTCCAGTTGAATTGGCTACAGAGGGAGGAGGAGACTTTTTACCACCTTTTGAGGCTCCGCAGCTCCATGCCCAGCTTTTCTCTGGAGGCAAGACCCTACCTTCTCACCACCTTTTCCACTGGTGGGGGCAGAGCGGTGACTCAAGGAGCAATAAAAGGCAATACTGATGTGCAGGAACCATCAGACTGCTGAAAAACATGGCTCTGGTTAGCAACAAAAGCCACTTCCCTGTTGAAAGGCTTGCTCAGCCGTGAGGTTTTAAGCCACCACATAAACTTTGGCCCCTCCAAAGTTGTTTCTGCGAAGGCCACAGCAGAGGTGCGCTTTTTGTTTGGAGGAGCTGAACTACAGCTGGTGCAGGAACCACTGGGGACTGTCCTCTCTTTGGGCTGGTAGTGCCCAAAGTCCACTGCTGGCCACGCAGGGGCTTTGCTCCCATAGGTGTTGATGTGTGAGACTAATGGCGTAGCACCATTTCTTCCCCAACATCACCTTGTGATGTGGATTGTTTAGAGCTAGGTCCTATTGACATCAGTAGTCCTATTGACTTCAGGGAGGCAAGCATGGAACAAATGTCCTCCACCGCACTATAAGGAGGTGCAAACCAAAGCATCCTTCTCGTTTGATCTCAGCAAGCATGGGAAAGTGCTGAGCGCTGATGAAACACTTGCAAGAGAATAAACGTTTTCAACAAAATGGCTATTAACAGAAAGATTTATTTTCACTGAAACTGTTAACACAGGAAAAAGGAATTATTTTTCACATAAAATATGTCTCTTTGAACATTTTACCAAAAATATTAACAAATGTTTCCTAAGCTGTGATTTTTATCAAAACCAGACCATACCATACAAATGAGCTCAGGCAGCTACAGAGAGACAAATTAGAGCAATTCTCATTGTACTCGCTCCCGCACAAAACACTAAATGCAGATTTCTGTGTCTCATAGGCAGTCATAGCAAGTTCTCCCTCTTCAATAGCGGGACCAAGGGAGGCAGAGGAGGAAAAAAATGAAGGAAGGTGAAGAAAAAAGTGCACACATCACAAATGTTGCTCTCAGTAAAATGCCTAAATATCGTTCTTACTCAGCGTATCTGTCAGTGGGAATGGTAGAGTTCATACTGCTCAAAAACAAGCTCTGTTGACACAATGGGACCAACAGCGCTACAAAAAATGAGTTGTGGTCCCAGCAAGAAAAGTAAATGGCTGTTAAAGACATCTGTGAAAACTGACTGAAGGCACTGGGTACATATATATGGCAAGACATGGAGACAATAGTTTTGCAGAAGTATAATTGGGGTTAGCATTTGGCCTTCAGCGTTATTAATGCTGCTGCTGCCACTGCCAGAGAGCAGGACTGGTATACACTTTTACCAGAACACTTTCCAAAAACACTCCAGTTGCTTTCCAATTGTGATTTTATTTTAGGAAAGAATGAAAGTATTTATTTTGTCTTTTTTTTAATATGTCAAATTAAAAAGAAAGGAAAGGGCTTTTATGCTTCAAAATAAATGCTTTAATCAATTTTGTTACGTCTGAAAAAATTTCTTCTTTTTGCTTTCTTTTTATTTTTTTTTCTTCCATTTTCTTGCCTTTATTTACTCTTTCCCACAGAAAAAGGGGACCAGAATAAGAAGTGGCTTTTGGAGGAAATTGATGTTCTTGTGTTCTCTTCTTTTGTTTCTCTGAAGTGCAAAATGATAGAGAAGTAGAAATGGCCTTAGTTTTGAGAAATCAAAACTAAAAATGAGGAAAATGGATTTTGCATTATTTTTAAAAAGCTAAAATGGAGCATAAATGTAATTGAAAACTAAACTAAGCAGATCTTTTTGTCTAGAATATCTGGTAGAAAAATTTAAGACAATTTCAAAAGGGGACTTTTGTTTTGCAACGTGTTTTCTTAAGAAATAGCTTTGATTTTCAGTCTGCCAAAAGCAAAGCAGCAAGCTTTGCTTACCAGAACAGTTGGAATTAGAATAAAGTCACTTCTACAGGACCAATATAGTTGATGCAGAAATCATTACTGACATTAAGAATGAGCGACCATTTCTGTAGACTCATTTTTGAAAAAAGAGACCAGGTACCAGGTACAGTCCCCTGCTTATGGTGCAGTGATGCCCTTTTTACTTACTGCACAGTCTGTCTAAACACAGTTTTTTCTGGATCACCATTCTATTAAAAAAGACCATTCAGTGGAAGGCTTGCACATTTCCATTTTCTGGCCTTGCCAAAATGAGCTACTTGTCCACTAGCCTTGGACATCAAATTTTTGCACCAAGACGTTTGCTACAGCTCATCGTCTCACCACAACTCCTTATTGATCCCCACTAGCCCACAGCTGGACTCTGATGCACTCGCTGGAACAACAAAACCTGCAAGTCACAAGGTTATCTCATTCGGGAAACATAACTTTAATTTTACCTTTTGGTGAGCTCTTGTGTCCCACACTGGTTATCGGACACCCAGAACAGATGTATCCAGAAAGGAGCTCTCTTCCTCACAGGTCTAAACTATTTTGGGCTACATTTTTATTTAATATTTTGCTGGATGCTGAATCATAGCTACCTCACAAGCCCATCCTATGTGACTCACAGCAAGAAATGGTCATTCTGAGGCTGTTTCTTGAGTCCCTCTGCAAAAAATCAAAGTAAACTTGAATGAGTTCAAGTTCTGCTTAAACCATGATATGAACTGGGCAAAGACAAATGCCAAGACTGTTATTTTGCTTATATCCATCCACCAAGTTAGTAAAAGACTGGAGGAAAATGACAAAACACTTGGCCTCCTTCTGTTTCAGTGCTTTTTCTGCAAGCTGTGCTACGGGGAGTCGGCTCATTAACATTTAGATGTAGCCATAGGTCAGCGGCTGGCTGGGTGAAGCCTTGGAGCTGGAATGCCACTGCCTCTGCTGTTCATTAAGTCTAAATGTCTCCTACCACTGCTCTGCCTTGCAACGCCCCACTCCCCTGTGCTCTGGGAGACTCTTAAATTGTAGCCAAATTTGCTTCCTCCTTCATCTCCATTATTAGCTTCTGACAGCAAGAATATCAGTCTACAGGAAAAATGTACTGGATTTGCTTCTAGGTTAGATTTTTCTGTATTAGTGCCTAAACTCTACTAATAATCTTGCAGTCGCTTCTCTTTCCCAGGCCAATTCCATACACTGTCACCGAATCTATATGAAATTTCTCTTATTTTGACACTCTTTTATAGCTTCCAGAACACATAAGAGTTGGTGATAAGTTGCCGCAGTCACTCATTAGCCTCGCTCAGAAATGTGTGCCTTATTTCTGCTCTGAATATGCTTACCTTCATTTCCTAGCTCTTGGGTCATACTTTTGAGTGATACAAATTTCTATTCTCTGTGCAAGTTGTTGCACTTGGTGATCTACCTATCTTCTCTTTTGCATAAAGTAGGTTTACCTCCCCAAGTCTTTCACTGGCATGTCTTCCAAATCTCTGTTCTTGCAGCTCTTTTCTGATCTGTAGCCCATTTTCTGACATCTTACTTGAACTGTGGCTGCAAGAACTGGACACAACATTTCAACAGAGAACGGCCAGTTTGTGAACAGACGAAATATGATTTCTCCTTTCCCATTCACCAGCTTACTGCTCAAACTTGTCAAGATCAGATGAGCCCCTGTGTCCTCAGTATGGCCACATTTAGCTGGTTCTCCTTCCTGACCACACCTTAAGCTGCATTACACTGCTAATAAAGTCTCTGCAGTATGAGGACTTCATATTGCCTATATGCAGGTGTACACTTCTGTTAAGATATTAGCCACATGAAGTCTCATATCTAGTCAGAGTTGACTACCTCACCTGCTCTGGACAGTCTCTTCCTTAGGACAAATTTTTCTTACTTTCAACACTTTAACACTCAGCAATGGAAGAAAAAAAATCCATTTGTATATTCCTCTTTTTGTTGTTGTTCTTTTGTCATTCACTCTTCCTACAGCTCCCTGTCATATTTTTGCCTGAAAATTGTGGACCTTCTAGAGCAGTTAGCCCTCAGCTGAAGAGGCCTTCTCAAGTGTTTGAAAGCATGTGGTCAGAGCTGTTTATTAGTTGGAGTTAGACAGACAGATAGATTAAACAGATTTTTATACCAGAAAGTTCTTTGATGTTGATCTGTGCACCTCTGTGACACTGTCATACATCTTCATTTAGCAGCGCCTGCATCAGGCTTGGTAACCCTGGCTGAGCTAGAGGACATTTGGGTCTCAGACACTTCAACTAACAGAGAATCTCCCAGGCCTGAAAAAAAACATGTTTATCTTCTCAGGTTACCTCTGTACAGCATACTCCATATAATCTCAATTCCCACATCAAGACCATCACTTGTATTTCAGCTACAGCCTGCATTTAAGAATCTGCTCACGCTCACCACTTGAACTCTCCCCATGCAGATGTGCTAACAGACTCATCTTCCTGAATTCATCTCTAGCTAAGCTGTACTTTCACCATTAGTTATACTCCCTTTTAAAATCTGATGCTTTATTTACAGATTTGTGTATTTCTGGCTTCTAGTTGGTAGGTGTTGCTGGGCTTTCATGATCTTTTTTACTCGCCCATGCAGGAATCGGTATGCACGTGTGCTAATTGAATGCATGCAGTCTGGTATTTCCCAACTCACCAGTGACTATAACAGATTATAGCCACCAGCTTAATTTTTAGGTTGTTTCCTGAGGAGATCTAGTGCAGGCACCGCTATTGGCCATGTAGCAAGATTCTGTAAAATATTGCTACATGGGCAACTTCATCAGTTTTAAGGCTGCAAGGGAACCTTACAATCAAGACTGTTCCCCCAGGCCAAAGGCCGTGTAATTTCTTCAGCCATGTCTGCCTCCCAAGATTTCAACTGTTCCACTTGTCACAGAGCTTAAATAAATGCACTTTGCCTAGAGACATTTCCTGGAGACTGGAAGAAAAGAAATGAAGATCCAAAAGCTTCTGTGACTCCTCCACCTCCATTTTTGCTTTCTCCCATAACAACGGTGGTTGGGCCAGATGTTTCTGAGCAGTCCAAGCATAAGGTCTTCTGCATTCCTCACCTTCCTCAGCACGGTGATTGATACGTATTTCCTATGTGCCAATACTGGAACTACCTGAGTGTATTTACTAGTATATCGCACTTGCACACAGCTTGAGCCCTGTCTATGCTCAGGGAGACACTCTTGGTGTGGGAGTAAGCAATCTCATGCAGGTACCAATGAATAAGCAAATATTTCGAGCTGGCAATGATGTTGTAACCGGATAGTTTTGGCAAAGGAGTGGCCCAAACAGGACCTTGCATAACAGAAATAAAACCATAGCTTTCTCTTTGTGCCAGGATGGACATGCCAGGTGGAGAGATCTGAGAAACTGCTGCCAGCATCCCGCTATAGATTAGAGAGTCCTAAAACAAGCAGCAGAAAAAAGCAGCAGAATGGGAGAAAAAATCCTGCTAGCATTGTACAACAGCAGTTGTATGATGACTTGAAATTCATTTTGTTTATTGGTTGGCCTTCTAACTAATATGGTTTTGTATGCTTCACTAAGATAGTGACATTCCATAAAACAGTATTTGAGTGAATATCTTGTAGCAATGAAGCTGATTTTTAAGTTTGTACATGTCATAATGGATGCTATTAGATTGCCTAATAAAGGACATTTTGTGGGACAACAATCTTATTCTAAACAGAGAAGGACAAAACATCTTTGTCCTTCAAAGTTCAATGTACTTTATGCCATGTTATAGGCAAAGAGAGAGATTTTCCACTGGTGTAGTCTCAGTAAGTTAATCAGTAGTTAATCTGTAACTACTAAAGTTTATCTGTAGTTAATCACAGAGTTAATCAGTAAAACACTCGGTCCTCATTCCTGTAGACAGGGTGTTGGTTAAAAGTAGCATTTATGTTATTACAACAGCATTATGATGGTTCCTTCAAACACGGTATACAATCTATAGCTCAAGAATTGCAAACACTGGTTATCGAGGTACCTGCATCTTTAATGTATGTATCCTCATAATTATCCTGTAGGGCTATTGTTCCTCTTGCATGGCCATGGGACCCTGAAGCACGGTAATTGATCCCAACCCATATAAGAAATCTGCAACAGAGAACTAAATTTAACTCACACCTCTTGGGATAACGAGACCCTCTTTCTACCCTTTGATTTCTATAAAGACAGACTGTGCAGGTGATAAAACAAGCAGAATGGCTTGCCTTTCCAGAAAGGTGAATTTCTTGCCTTTGTTCCAGTTATCATGGACACACCTTAGATGTGCATGTGACTGCAAGTCTTGTCCTGCTTCTTCTTGGGATCTTGCTCCTGGGACACATTTTTCATCTCATTTCTGTGGAGAAACTTCTGTGGTCTATGCATGTGGGTGAACAATTCCCAGTGGATTATTGTATGCTTGTTTCAAGGCAGGCTTTTCTTGCATCAGCTCTCAGGACTGCCTTTTTTATACTTCAGGTTTATTAGCTATTGCATGACGAGAAAGTCCATGCACCAAATTAAATATGCACAAGAACGGGTATTCAGGAATGTCATTGGAGACTCTCCCCTCAAATAAACAAGACATTAAGGATAGAAGTGGTTTCAGCACTATGTGTAAAAAAGCTATGAGTCATTCTGTAAGCCATTAGGGGGCAAAAAGAGGAAAATGTTTTTGAGGTGACAGGACAGGAATGCAGATTAAATACAGGACTCTTGGCAAGTACATATGGGACCATGCTGCAGTATACCTGCTAGCTTTTCTTCAGTAGAAGAAAGCATGAGAACAGCATGATAGTCAGACAGTCACCTACATCCTACTAGCTTTTGTCAACGTAGCATGTGTTTTCACCAGCTTGCTCTAGTGTGAAAGGTGGCAAGGCTTGCTCTACCGACTCATGCTACCACAGGATGCTGTAAAGAAGTTACAATGTCAGCTGAGAACTAGTACAGGTGTTCAGTTCTTTACTATAGGTATCAAACTTTCCACCCATTCCTGGTTATTTATTTTTTGCCAAGAGGATGCAATTTGATGGGGCTTCTTATGCTATTGGACACTAATGGCTGTTTCTGGTTTGTCTCTGCTGACGCAAGGCAAACATCCAAAGTTTTGCTGAAGGACCCCCACAGAGCATGGAGGAGAGAGAAGGTGACAGGAGAGAGTGATTCCTCATGAGGCAGCAGAAACACAGTAACATCCTTTTGGCACGGAGGTGGAGGCAAGCAGTCCAGGCCTTTCTACCATTACTGTCCATCTTTCCTATACCATGCTTCCAAGCCATCCTGGCCTTGTGCTGTGTATTGTTTTCTTCAGCTCAGCTCAGCTCAGCTCACATCATAGTGATGAGCCAAATGGACAGGATCCTCAGCCTTCCCTGGGGAAAAACAAATACCTAGCCCAAGATGGTCGTGAGGAAAGTGATGGCTGTACAAAAAGGGTTGCTTCCAAAGACTCAAAACCCTGAAGGTTTAGTGTTTGCAGTGTCGATCACATGGCACGGCCACATTTGCAGTGATCTGAAATATTATTCTGAGACATGACACCACTTCAGAATTAGAATTGGACTGCTATGTAACTCTCAGGAAACACAATGAAATGGAACTGCAGAGTTCATTTTAGTGCAGCTACTCAATGCACTGTGTGCATTAGAAATTATTAAAGGTTTACTGAAAAATAGTTCAACCAAGGAAAAGAGCATATTTGGTTTTCCCATGGAGTTGCATTAAATTCAAGGGCAATTTGTGCTAATGCGTATCATTTTCCTACCTGTTTCTGGATCTATATATAATGTAAGCCTGCAGTATTCTGACAACATTTTAACATATGGTCTGAATTTCAGACTTACTGCATAGAAACTAGCATAGAAAGACCATGTAAAAGTTTTGCAATGGCTGAGAGCTGAATTATCCGTTATGGACATGCTACATGAGTAATCCAAGTTTTTGTGTTTCTGAATTGTCTTGTGAACAGCTCCAAGTTGTATTAATTTATTCATTAAGCACAGCACCATGTGCAGCTTGTGAACCAACAGAAGCCTCTAATTGGTTTGCACCCTTTGACCATTCTGACCCAGTGCAGTTCCCATTGAAATGAATGAGATGTTTCCATTCACTGTTTGCTGTGTGTAGTGTGTGATTGTCCTCTTGGTGAGGGGATGCCATTGCTTCTGCTCACTGAAATATTCAAAAAATGAATTTGGAAAAGTGACTGAGGACTCCTCTTGTTTGTACATGAACACCCTTATTTACGTGCAAATAAAGATGGTTTTCTGCAAGAAAAGCCATTCTGAGTCATTAATGTAAACATAAACCTGTTCAAACGAATGACCAAGGATCTCAGGGAAAAAGCAGAAGTGCAGTCACAGTTACACTGGTGCAGAAGAGCCTTCTGCAAAACACTCCCTGACTATCCCTGCAGCAAGAGCTGCCCCAAAGCCACACAGAAATACACTCTTGCAAAATTAAGGTGGAAATATAAATATCACACAACCCTATACCTCTAAGTTACGTTTGAGAACTACCTTTTGTTCTCTCTGCACCATGTCACTGCACCTGAACCTTGTAGAGTCATTGCCTAACACTCCAGCTTAATGTATGGCTGTTTTTCTTGGTTGGTGAGATGGAGACTTAGAAATTACATGCAAGTAGTTTCCATGTGGGAACCAGAGCCATTTAAGTACATGCACCAAGTATCTAGAGCTTAATGTCTCACACACTTTCTGAGCAATAGCAGCTCTTTGGGTAGTGCCTCCTATATTTTCATTGGCTCATTTTCACAGCTATTTTTGTTCCCTGACTAAATGCTCTGCACCATGCTGGGAAGCAGTGTTGTAACGTGATAAACTTGTAGGGTACTGGAGGGCTAAGGCAGCAACACAAAGAATGGCTTTTCAAGCTCTTGTCCTGCTCTAGTGCCCAGCACTTGCTCTGGCTGCAGTCACTGGAGATAAGTGAGGATAGAATTTGACATGAGGGTTTTCAAGTGAGATTTTCAGAAGCATTCAGCACTGACATTACAGCAAATGACAAAGTTTTCATTTTACCACTGGCTTCCAGGGATGCACATCTAGGTCTTTACTGAACGCACTTGAAAATCCCGTCTCTGACTCCCATCATTGTCACTGTGTACCCAAGGTCAATACTAACAGTAGTAAACATGGCAGAAGGAATAGGAAATTCAGAGACACTTATTGCTTACTTTGAAGCAGCTGTAATTAGCATGGGAAGTAAGAGGAAAATCTCCTGTCTTCAGCTGTAACCTACCTGAAGCCTTCTAAGGACAGGGCAAAACCCCAAGGGACGTAATTGTTTCTGTACTGTGGAGTTTGTCATGCAGGCTTGTGGGTGGCTGCAAAACTTGGTTTGAATTTTATGGCTACAAGTAAAGCATCTCAAAACAGGAAACTGTTTCTCTGGTTTGCTTTTTATGCACAACTATATGGATAGGAGATGAAACAAAAAAATACACTTCTTTTCCAGATCTGTAAAAACAATCTGCAGAAAAGATGGGCCAAGACTTAAGGTAGTGAAATAGCAATGCCAGGTTTTAAATGTATAAAATGCTAGTATTTGCAAGGGCAGTAATGCCACTGATTTCTGACAGTGATCGGGAAGGTGCCAGAGTGAATGTCACACAAAGCAATTATGCTCTGCCATCGTCCCAAGGAGGGTGAATCCTGCAGCCAGACTTTGGATCTCATCCAAATTTCAGTAGGGGTTTTAAGACCTGGGAGGTCAGTGGGGAGACTCCCCTCTGTTTCAGCAGAAGCTGTGAAAAATATTACTTCTCACTGCAATGTTACTAGAAAGCCATTCTACTCTTTACTGTACCACTATGAAAAAAAAAAAAAAAAAAAAAATTGACTCTTACACCATATATGGTTGAACAGACCTATCTCTTGTGTTACAGACTTCCTCTCAGAATTTGTTCAAACCGGAGTTCAAAATTAGTTAACGTTTCCCAGATCTTTCCACCATGAGCTTCTGTTCTCAGCTGTTCACGGGCAGGACTTGACCAGAGAAGCTGGGAAGGGCACAAGCTCCAAGGTGGCACACATGTACAGGTCAAAAAACGCAAAAGGGAGCCCATGCTTTCCGGAGGAGCTGAAAATCCATTGGGGCGTCATCCTCATGTTCAGAAAGTGTCTCTTCTCACCTGTCCTGACTTGGCCCAAATTCTGAACCCTCCAAAAGTTGTAAAGATGGAAAGTGATGAACTGATCCTATGCACCTAACCCAGACATGAATAAAGGCTGGGCTCTAGAGCGAGGAAGATCAAAGGAGAGGAAGGAGCCGCAGTAACACACAATCACCCTGCATCTGATAAAAGAACCAGAGACAACATCGGGTTAGGGATGTTGCATGTCTTCAAAAGCCTCAAAGCCTTGCTTTTTGACAGAGTCCCAGGTGCAACCCAAAAAACCTTTCCAGCATGACATACGTCCTCCCATTTTTCCTTTGAGTGGAAGGAGGAAGGAGGAAGAGAGAGAAAGAGAAAGAGAAGGGAGTAGCTCACTCCTGCTCTTCCTTGTTGGCTCCTATTTCTGCTGCTTTTGAGTGTGTGTTACGGTGATGGCTGAGATACCACTGCTGATATCACACTGACCCGGACCTTGAGACAGCGATGCTGTCTGTACAAGTGAAGGGAAAAGGCGTGCTCGGGACTGACCGTGTTTCAGACCAAGCTTTAGGTATGCCAGGAATAGCAAATCACTCTTCCTAGAGGGAATGAAAAAAAGACTTCCTTTCAATTTAATTAATACTGCCAACAGTTCACACTTTACAGCTATAAATATGTCATTGACTTCAAGGGATCTAAGAAGTACAAAGACAGATCGGCAAAATATTTTCCATCCATGGCTGTCTGGGATATAGAATCACTTTTTAAGCAAAATAGGCCTTCTATACCTGGTTTGCCTGAAAACATCAGTTTTATCCTGGAGCCCATCAACATGCATGCCCTTTCTGCTTTGTAAGGAAACCAAGTCCAGAGGACAGCATTTCACTCCTTCCCCAGCAAGGTCCCAAGTCTGAGACATCTGGCTGTGAAGCAAAAGCAAGCTTCTTTCACATAATGGTGGGCGGGAAGGAAATGCACCCAGAAATAGGGTCTGAAGCCCTTTCTGGGCCTTCCATTGGGAAACTGCTGACCGACAGGCAGCATCAAGGGAGCTGCACCGCTACCTGGAAGCGGCTAATTGCAGCACCTTCTCTGTTCTCTGCCCGCCTTGGCTTGGAGGAGTCACCATGGTGGTCCACGTCCTTGTCTGAATCCAGCCTGAACTACCAAGGCTTGTTCTACCAAGGACTTGCAGCAGAAAAGACCAGAGCATCCTTTCTGCTAATTACTATTTTAACAGTGTATTCACTCCCTACGCTGTCCATTTCTGGCAGTAGGTCAAGGTGTTAATTGCTCTTGACTAAGAGCTCCATTGTCTGAGCCATCTCTTCCCTTTATTCATCCTCCCAGAGCAGCTGCAATCTGGGAACTGCTCATCCCAGCTGCTGGCATTAAATGGTGCTGGCTCCGAGGCAGCTGGGTCTAATGTGAAAGGTGTATGCACGAGTCTATCATCTTTTCTCAAAGTAGAAATATTTTATTGAAATTTATCAACTTTGACCAAGTTTTTCAGCAAGCGCATAAGCTAAAGAGATCTGAAATGAGAACTGGATTTTTTATTGAATCAGACTGAATGGTAAAATATTCAAAATCTGCCCCCCTTCTCTCCAATTAGAAAAAAAGTTTGAAGGCTCAGAAACTGCTGTGAAAGGGATCTGTGACGTCCAACTCCATCTTACCCAACCTGCCCTGCACACAGCCAGCACAGGAGCGAGCAAAGGTTCCTCTGGCATGAGCCCCTTTGTGCACAGGGACTTCTCTCCAGCAGTGTCCAGAGGAGGTTGTTTTCATTTAATGCAGGGCAATGAGAGTTTGGGGAAAAGCAGCTTTGAGACATTTTCCCACATAGACAAGAACTGAGTCTGGCAGGCTTCAAGGCACCTGTTAAATGAAACCTCCCATTGAAAAGTGTCGCATTTAAATATGCTGACTTAAATCACTAAATGCACATCAGAATTTTCCTGTACTTTCTCATGGAGAATATTTGGTATCGAGTTTGGATTTTACCTGGGAGAGGTGAGAGATAGTGGCTCTACAAGTGTAATGCCACCTCAGAAGAAAGAATGGAAAGCACTTTTGACTCCAGAAGCTTTAAAGAAGGAAACGTTATTTCTTCAGTTAGCAGAAAACTTCTGCTACCTACTGGAACTCTTCCACAAGTTTCTAATACTTCAATTAAAAATATATGCTGTTTTAATTTTTTTTTAAAAGTATGAGTTCAATAAAGCCTGAATTCTGATTGACAATTCCCACCTACATCCAGACAGAAGAAATTTATTCAAATGTTAAAAATAGGAGTCACTTCTTCAATAAAAAGTATTTAATATATGTTTACATATATTTTTATATATGTTCAAATATTCATTTTAATGCATATTCTAATGTATTTTTAAACATTGAGTATGTGTTTCAAATATACACATCACTGACATTTCAAATAGCTGCTCAGCAAATTTAGCTTAATGAGAAGAGACAGGCAGAAGAAAAACCTAGCCACCTCTATCCTAATTTCATTTGAGAAAAACAGTGTTGGCTGAAATATTTGCTCTTGTTACTCCTGTTCAATGTCATTTGAAAAGAGTCATTCCTCAAAAGTGGATATTCTTTTGAAAATTGCTCCTAGATGACTCCATTGCTTGCTTCATGCTAGGGCCAAACAAAGCCCACTTCTGTGGACGCAAGAATGGGAGTCAGGACCCTATTGTACAGGTTTAACCTATATCACTGCTGACATGAGGCAGAAGCTGATGTGAATCTCTTTGCTCATTGCATTAGTTTTAAAAGCCATTATTTACTTTCAGACATGGGAGATGATATTAAGAATGAAAGTCTGGTCCACAAAGCAGTGGAACTTGAACCCCCCTGATTTTGTTAACTACATCCAAGCAGAGATTTTTCTGCTCAGCATCCAAGAGAAAACCAACGTATCTGTGCAGTTTCTTTGCCTGTTTTCTTCAGGTTTGGGGTCAGATCCTAGGCAGTGTTATGGTATCACTCTTCTTCCCGTATTTTAAGAAAGCAGTATCCTTGATAATGCTGTAAATGCTGTGTTTTGAATTGTTGACCCATCAATCCCTCTGGAAACTCCAGTGGCTCAAACAGCAGAAAAAGGAAGAGTAGTGCAGCTGTTGGTGTGTAGGGGATGTAATAGCCTGGAGAGGGACATTGAAGAGTTTCCACTTTGAAAGGCGAGGCTCTGCAAAAAAAGTCTTCAGTCAAGGATCAGACTCCCACCAGCAGTGGGATTTTACCATATCTTCATGCAAAAGCTTTCAGAGTTACTGAATTTCTTTTTTTTTTCTAGCAGAACGAACAAAAAGCACAGGAATTTCTGACCCAGCATTTCTTCTGTTGAGTGATGCAGAAAAGGGAAGGAAGATCTACTTTTGTCTTTAACTTGATTTGCTGGGTATTGCTGTAAGATATGAAAGCCCTAATGAGCTGTAAATTTGGAAATATCTCTACGTATAACCTGTTTCTAGCACCTCACTGCTGCGTTATTTTGGGATGGACATGTACTCCATTGTACAATACACACAAGAGGAAATGATTTCTAAAATTCCTCCATAAGAATTATGACTAGATTAGAAAATCACAGCAGTCTGCTTCCCAGCCGGATACACAGGACCTGTTTGCTGGTGAGATTGCAAGATATGCCATAAACTGAAATGCCAGAATTAGCCTGTGCATTTTCATTTTCCCAGGATGACAACTGTATTACTTTTCTACCATGTCCTAGATTTCTTCCACTGTGTCTCTATTTGGCATGATCTCTGGAGAACCATGATATAGTGCTTTTGCTCTTGCACACTGGCAGTTCCACCATGTGCAAGGTTCAATGGAAGTCATGTCTTCTCTGATTTATTAACTAGATTCAAGCAGGCCATTACTCAGGACTCGAGAGAAAGCCAAGGAATTCGTATGATCTGTATGCATAGCACATCCCAAGGAACAATTTGAAAGGACTGTAATTCATTTCAGCACTCTGCTTTGAAAGATGCTGAGCATCCAGGGTCCAGATAGTGCTGTCGAAAATGGCAACATTCCTGCAGGATGCTGATGATGAACGGGAATGTCTTCCTCCTCTTGGGTTTTCTCTGATGGTAGCCTGCAGGTCAAAAACTCTTTGAAGCCAGGTGGCTTTATTTAACCTGTGAAAGATTGCACTACTCTCTTTTCCAGGGGTGTTTTGCTGTGGAAAGCACTAGAGCAACTTTAGACCCTTCATTTTCCACAGACGAGAGACATCAGCCAGGTACCTTCACCAATATATTAGTCCCTGGTTTGGGGATCTCTTGACTCCAAAACCTCCATATTCTGCTGGTTTTGGAATGTTATGATTTGACAGGCTGATTTTAAACCACCAAAACATCATCAGTGACAATCTGGGATGAGTGGTGGTTGGACTGCATTTTAGCAAAGTGAGCTGTGCACAGCTTTAGTAAGCTGGAGGACTTGCATCACCCTTTCTGGCTCAGTAAGAAAACCAAACACTGCTCCCTTTGGGACAAAATTCAAGGGGAGTCTGGCTTTGCAATGGTTGCCTAAAACCTGCAAACTCTCATTTCCTTCTTCAAACCCAATCAGTTTTGCCTTGCAGCAGTAACAACTGCCGTTGCTGATAAGTTTCATAGAATCATAGAATCATAGAATCATTGAGGTTGGAAAAGACCTCTAAGATCATCGAGTCCAACCGTCAACCCAACACCACCATGCC
>NW_008795246.1:1003-4126 GCF_000699145.1 Aptenodytes forsteri | reverse complement strand
TCCTTCTTGTAGTGAGGGGCCCAAAACTGAACACAGTATTCCGAGGTGCGGCCTCACCAGTGCCGAGTACAGGGGCACGATCACTTCCCTACTCCTGCTGGCCACACTATTGCTGATACAGGCCAGGATGCCATTGGCCTTCTTGGCCGCCTGGGCACACTGCCGGCTCATGTTCAGCCGGCTGTCGACCAACACCCCCAGGTCCTTTTCCGACAGGCAGCTTTCCAGCCACTCTTCCCCAAGCCTGTAGCGCTGCACGGGGTTGTTGTGGTTTCCTCGGTTCATAGTAAACCTCTCTCTCATTGGCAGCATGGTTCAATTGTCTTTCTGCAGGAGGAGCTGTCGTTTGAGAAGCTTACGCATTGCTGAAAAGTTCAGTTCCAGTTTCATCCCTCCCAAGTGCCAGTGAGCTCAGTTCAGAGCACTAATACTCAATGTGTGCCACGTGAAATGCAGCCTTCATTATGCTGAGAAATACTCATTACTGCAGTCCCATCCTGTCTGCCATGGAATGGGCATGGCATGTAGCCTGCTTGTTTTCTCTGTGCTTAATAGTTCAGTTCACTTGCTGCCCCCAGATTTGCACTTTCCTCTGCCCCTGAGGAGATCATGCTTGCTCTTCTTTGCTCTTGTCCCACTGCTGTCCTTTTACATGTGTATCTTCACCCTTGTAGGTTGGAGACATCATCTGCTCCCCCTGTGCATAAAGCCAGGCACAGGCAACTCCACAGCTAAGCAGTAGGTCTTCCTCCCCAGAAGACCAGCATGATAGGACCTGTCCAAGCCGACAACTATTTTCAACATATAGTTCAGTTGCAACTAAAACTCAACCTGAAAATTAAAGCCAAGGAGCCTTTACTGGGGAGGTAACTGATCCCTGGTTTCAGGCCATCTCTAGGCGTTCAAGATCAAGATGTGCAAGTGTGTCCAAGTGTGCAAGCAGTATGAACCATAATTCATTCTCTAGAAAGTACAAAGACAGATAGCAAGGGCTACTGAAGTCGTAATTTCCATTTCTCTTAAGATTATAAAAAACAGAGCTCCCCACCTTTTCCCATGTGGCTGCTGCCCTGTCATCCAGTTTCACCGTGTGCGGAATGTCAAGGCTATGTTGGAGCCCTACTGCACAGCACCTGTGTAATGGAAATTCAAAGGCAGCCAGAGCCAAGCCATGCTGTAAATGTGAAAGACCTGTTAAAAAAATCCCATGCTGTAAAGTGATGTAACAGAAGCAGCATAACTTTCTCCTTTTTTATGGGATGAAGCCCAACATAAATGAAATAATAGATTTTTTTTCTGGGGTTGCCATAATTGCCCTCTGGACAAAAACGAGAAAGAAAACTCCATGCCTGAAGGGAAGATCATAGTGAAATCTTTCTCTGTCAAAAGCTGATAAAATAACATAAGATTTGCCATAGTGGAACTAGAGATATCTCTGCTCCAGGCTGGGACTATCTCCAGTTTCAGCGGCCAGCTCTGGGCTTTTATGGGAGGCTCGTCTCTGACTGAAACAGACCCATTGCAGGTACCCGCTCCAGGCGAATTTCCTGCCTCCTGGCACTGGCTGACCTGATGCCCTTTGATGGAAAGCTCACGCCTCCCAGCTCTTTTGACACACTCAGTATTTTGTGGGCTACAGTTGCTGTCTTTTGACACAGAGGATGTAGATATCCCTTGTACATGTTATCCACACTTGCATGAACGCAGACAAAGCAATCCATTCCTGTTTATGCTAAGGGATGCTTCACAACTTACACAAAATATAGGATGCAAATATGTACTGTGAAGGAGAGTGTTTCTAAGGGAGAAAAGTGTGGCAGTGACTAAAACTACAAGAGGGGACTGAAGACGTATAAAATATGTCATCTGTAGAGAAAGTTATTTTCTGCCTATTAATTGCAATTAATATGGAAAATGACTTATGGAGTATACCTATCATTGTCATTGCAGCCGTAGAGGTCTTGGAGCCGCCACTTTTTACATGTGGTTTCCTGGGGTTTTCCACCAGCTCTTAAACATTTCTCCTAAAGGGGTTTCTATAAAACCACAGCCTATACATATGTTAAATCAAGGTCCTAAAGCATGAATGCCTGATGAAACTGTATTAGGAGATGCTGGAGAAGATCACGGCAGCATGTGCACTGCCCAACTGTCAGCAGTGTGGGCGGCATATAGAAACCCTGTAGCTAAAGGCTATCAAACGTGTCTTTGGTAACAGAGAAATCCTTTTGCTTTGCTCAGTGGTGACAGGATCTTTTGTCCTCGTTCAGATCACAGCAGTAAATGCTGGTGATGTCACTCAAGTCATATTGACTTGAAATTTGATCTAGTTTATTCCTCATCACTGGATTAACATTCCCAAAATCTGTTACCATTTTCATATATATCGGCCACAGCCCTTATAAAAAGAAGAACCTTCTCCAAGGCAGAATTGTTTTAAAAACAGATAAATTAGAAAAGACAGAGATTATGATGTCCACAAAGAACTTTACTCTTCTGGGTTGGTTTTCTCTGGAAAGTGCTCAAAAATCACGGTGAAAAATGGCACAAAACCAGAAAGTGAGGAAGAAAGAGAAAGAAGGAAGAGAAAGAGAGAGAAAGAGAGAGCACTCAGAGTTACAGTTGGAAGCACTTTTAGACTTTGTATTATAAGAACATCTTTAGACCATTCCCCAGTGAAAAGAGAAATGGAAAAAAGGGAAATCACCCCTTTCTTTGTGTTTGGTGAAAATCTGCCAGAAACATATCGACCTTGTTATCTTCTGTCATTTCTCTCATGCCACTGGAACATCCCTGGCTTCACTGGATCTCACCCAGATTTGCACCCACACTGGCAAAGAGATCACAAATGCTCCGGATCTATCATCTGTTATGATGAATGGCAGATGTGTAGTCTAGCAGTGGCAGCACCTGATTTTAAGGATTCTGGATGCCTCTCTGAGGTTAGCACAACATCCCCCAGATTACCCACCTGAGCATTTTACTTGATGGCTTTAATGGCACCTTTGGGAAACCTTCTGCAGAAAGTGAGCTGCCAAGGTGTCGTGGTTTAACCTCAGCCGGCAACTGAGCCCCACACAGCCGCTCGCTCACCCCCCTCCAGTGGGATGGGGGAGAGAATCG
>NW_008795246.1:0-481 GCF_000699145.1 Aptenodytes forsteri | reverse complement strand
GGTGTTCAGCCATCTCCAGGAAAGCAGGGCTCCATCACGCATAACAGTTACTTGGGAAGACAAATGCCATCACTCCAAATGTCCCACCTTCCTCCTTCCCCCAGCTTTATATGCTGAGCATGACGTCACATGGTGTGGAATGTCCCTTTGGCCAGTTTGGGTCAGCTGTCCCAGCTGTGCCCCCTCCCAACTGCTTGTGCACCCCCAGCCTTCTCAGTCGGTAGAGCGTAGGAAGCTGAAAAGTCCTTGACTAGTGTAAACACTGCTTAGCAACAACTAAAACATCGGTGTGTTAGCAACACTGTTCTCACCCTAAATCCAAAACACAGGACTGTACCAGCTACTAGGAAGGAAATTAACACTATCCCTGCCGAAACCAGGACACAAAGTAAAGAAGAGAGGTTTGATATGGGTACAGATTACTGGGCATCCCTGCTCACACAGAGTGTATTCACAGCTGCTAGGGCAAGGCAAGCAATAA
>NW_008795245.1:1184662-1242126 GCF_000699145.1 Aptenodytes forsteri | reverse complement strand
CTTTGTTCTTTGTACACCCACCTGCTCGAGGGACTCAGGTGTTGTGTGTCAAAGCAACCGGGATGCAGTGACTTGGCATTGCAGCAGGTAGAGGAGAGGGATGTAGGTATGACCTTCTCCTCTGTTACTTTCCTCTTTTATTCTTCTCCAGTCCTTTTCACGACTGGACTCTAAATCTGGTTTTAATATCAGTTTTAATGTAGACGTGTGGTTGCTGTGAAGTGTTACTCTGCCTACAGGACTGTGGTGCAAGCATATATTACTCTTTGTTCCCTTGCCACGAAGTGCATATTTGAGCCTACATTAAAGATTTCCAGTTAGCCTCTGGTTGTGTATCACCGATTGCATGTGTGCTCGAAACTGCTAATACAAGTCCCGTACAAGTCGAGAGGAGTTAAGATCTATGAACTGTGTTTTTTCAGTACGTAACAGAGAGAGTAACGTAGGCAACTAGAAGTATTTTCTGACAGTAACAGAGAGAGTAACATAGGCAACTAGAAGTACTTTTCCGACAATTGTTACCGTCTGAACTTTGTAAGACTGTTGGAAAAAAAGGAAGAAAAAGGGAGACATGACTAAACATTAACCTAAGGAAAAAAAAATAGAAACTCATTTGACTTCTATCTTCTGATGGATCAGATTCTTGGAAACACCTCTGAGAGATCAAAATCTGTGTTGACGAACTCCTCTTCCTCCTCCACAACTCTTACAGCATCCAAGAGAGTGCAGACATACACCCGAAGAAAAGCAGCTGAAGCTTGTACAGACAGTGAAGCATAGTCATTAGAAGTGAAAGCTGGGAACTAAGACGTACAATTTGTGTTTGCATTTTTTTGATTTGTGCTTGTGACCTGCTTCTCAGTTTTCCTGGCTGACAATATTTATTCTAGGTATTACTGTTATCTGCAAATTATTATCCATAAAATACTTTGTTTTCACTTGAACAGAATATCCTAATCTTGTCAACCAAGGGAATGAAAATAGCTTGGAGTGATGGAACCATGAGTAGCTCGCAGGGTTGATTTTTTGCTGCCCAAAGTAGTCCCCACAGCTCATGAAACAGTGAATGCTACATATATGCCTTTTATGTCTTACCTGGAGTACTGTACGATGGCCTGTGCCCAGGTTTGCGTTCCCCTTTGTGGTGAGCCACAAAGGACTGGCAGACATCTGCACAGGGATGTAGGCTTCTCTTCTCAGGGCGTCCACTGCTTTGGTTCTCCAAAATAGTAGGCACTTATCTTTTAAGCTGCTGTGCTTCTGCCACATTTTTTTGAGGTGGTACAGAAGTTGGATTTCAGATCATTAAAGACAGAGCTTGAAGCTAATACATGTGTGACTGGGAGTCCAGACAAATAATACAGCAACATCAAAGGGAGAGAGCCCTAACATGTCAGTGTCCGCTGATAAAAATCAGTAACTTATTCAGAATCATCTCTGCAAAGGAAGAAGATGTGGTTGCAGTAGAAAAAAAAGCCTCTGCTAAGAAATTGGTTTTCAGAGCTGCTGAGTACCCCATACTCCAGAAGCTGTAATTTCTCCATCTTTGAGAAGCAGGACTTAAATATGATATTAACTCCATCTTCATAGACATTCACGGTTGTAGTCCCTTTTTGTAACAATGCTATGAAGATGTTCGCAAGTTGGTTCTGAACAAGTCAGTGATCGGAACCAGAATTTGCCTTACCACGTTCCCCTATCTTGCTCTGATCATGCCAAGCACCAAACCACCTAATGTAGCTGTACCACTTTTGACATCCTAATATTTTTCCCCTGTATTGCACAGGCTTAGATAAGTTACCTTTTAACATAGCACTGCATATAGTATGCCTTTAAAGTCATGTCATGCACATATTTGAAGGAGAAATTAAGACCTGGTGGGCATTTGAAAATAACTTATTTCACTGAAATAAGATGGAAGAGAGGAAGCGATCAAGTGATAAACTTGTTCATGTAATGCTGAAAAGATCAGAAGAGAGAAAGGAGACAATTCCTTTACATAGAAAAGAGCAGCATCTTTAAGCCGTTGGATCAAGACAACTTCTCAGTTTCGTTGGAGCAAAGATGGGTTTGGTCTGTTCACAGCTTCATGAATAGATTGACAAAACTGTAGGAATAAGTTGAGAAATCCTGGTGGTTACCTCTACTCCCAGCTCAATGGGGTGGCGGGCTTTGCTCCCAGTTCATGCTCGCTGTTTCTTGCCATGACCTCCAGCAAACAATATTTCCACTTTCACCCACTCCAGGCCTTTCAGGTGGGTGGAGTTGCAGCTGCAATCCTAAAGCCAGGTTTCACCGTGTTTTGGTTTTGATTCCTTAGTCATGTTTCTGTGCTGTTCTCCGTGTTTATCATTAAAGAGAAACACCTCTGGTCGGAGGGCTTCACGGGTAGATGTGCAGCATTTCAGAGGCAACGGAAAAAGTTGGGCCGTGGGTGTAGTAGTGGAATGAAATGGAAGAGAGCAAAGATAGAGGACTTCTTGTAATGCTGTTCTCCGTGTTGAGACTGTACTGTTCTTGCAGATGTAAAGGAGGGAAACAGAAGGTACAGGAACATTTCATAGAAAACCAAAACTAGAATAAGCCCTTTACCAGCAAGTAGGTATATTTCTTGCTCTCGAACGCTGACGGTGTAAATAAGCAATTCCAGACAAGGTACTTGAAGCAAGGTACTAATGAGAACATGTGAGGGATGATGTTGAGGTGGTTTTGTTGGTCGATTTTTTGTTACTTCTTGCCTGTGCTCTCTTCCAAGATCTGTAAACTTAGGAGACGTTTGCATGAAATGATGATTTTAGAGAAACACAGGACATAGAAACAGTCACGCTCTGCATTTATTGCACACCTACCAATGGTCATAAATAGAAAGGTAACCATCCCCCAAACCTTGCAGCCATACAAAAGGAGGAAGTTAGAAAGCAGCGTTTCATTCAAGCCTACGCTGAGTTGCTCTCTTTGAATGGAGAGGCCGGGATATGACATTTGCATAGCACGAGGAAGATACAACAAGAAAATAACGTCTAAATCCGTAATTCAGCAAATGCTTGTTAGTCTAATGGCTCGATATACAGACGAATAACCCAGGTCCTAACTATTTCGTGTGACTGAAGAAAGACCATTATGATGTGTGGTGTCAGCTTTCACATACTGATCGCTTAGACTAGTTTTTCAGGCTTTTAAGAAAAAAGTAATTACAGTAAAAAGCAGAGGAAATTAAACCGCAACCCCCCTAGATTCTTTAATATTAACGGTGTGATCTGGTAAGAAAAGAAAAGTCATAAACTTGAAACGTACTTTAGGAACTTAAAAATAAAATACAGCATTTTGCTGAAAGCATGGTAAATGATCATGCGTCCTTTCCTTTTCTGTGCTGTGCTTTTCTGATTAGCCAAAGGGAGTAAAAGGTTGTGGGCTTTATAATGCTTTGGGGTATTGAAAATCATTTCCTTTTAAGTGATATTACCATTCGACTACTGCACAGTACTGAGCACATTCATCTTCTGCTGAGGCTGCAGGGAAGAGGTGGCACCCAACATCTTACCAAAATTCGCCAACTCTTACCTGGGAGCTTCATGATCAAGTGTTGAATTGGCAGAATCTTTCATGGTACTGTGGTGGTTGGAGAACACTTCAACTATGAATTTTTTATCCGGATCAGGGTCAAATGTGGACGTTCGTCATTTGTGCCTGATCACAAAATAGTTGGTTGTGGTGTTACAAAATTTGCCCAAATTAATCAGCAGCATTTAACAGGAGAAGCAGAATTCTGCAAGAGTAATCATTAGCAATAGAAAATGCTAATGTACGGGGAATATTTTATATATGTAGGGTAATAGATTTAATTCAAGTGTTTCTGAGAATTTGGCAAAGGCTTGCTAATAAGAAAATTCTGTATTTGACATTGATCTTTGCAAAAGTCTCCATAAATGACTGGCAGCACGATCAGTCTGTGCAGAGAATAAGGAAAAACAGTTTGTAAGTTGAATATAAATTAAAAACTGCTGCAATTCGTATATTTAAGTCAGACGAGTATTGTTAGAAAGTTGTTGGGGGTTCATTTTTCTTCAGTTCTTGGGTGTCCTTCTAATATGTTAGATTAGAATGAACAGCATTCCACATCTTCAAATCTGTTCAAAAAGCTGCCTCCTCATGCTCTGGAGATCAGATTGCCAGACAAGAGATAAGGAAAGCAGCAAGAACAAAGGAAAGCTGGCTGCACAGGTTTGAAACGTTTTTTTGGCATTGCAGTAAAAGGGTTCATCAGAAATTCGAGATGGAGGATTATAAATGTCATGGAGCTGAATATGTCCTTTATAAATCAGGTGCTTTTTTCTCCCATTTTTTGTTTTTTTGGTTTTTTTTTCTTTCTTCATTCTAAGGGGCATGACTGTTATGGGGTTTGTATTTTTTTTCCCTAGCGTATTAAAAAAAAGATGTCATTGCTGGGGTTCATTTCTTGCTGTGACATTTCTTTATCAAAGGCATGTTATGTTTGTTGGTACTTAGAGATGACTGCTGAGTTTATTAATCAGTTTGATGGTTCTCATTTATGAAGCTTCTTAAAAGAAAAGCTTGCTCTGAAGGTTGTATTACAATTCCTTATCTGCCCTAGACTGATGCAGAAAAGCATTCCCAGGTTGAGCGGAATTCCTTGTGGTCCGGTGATGAAGTCAAGAAATCAGACGGAGGATCCGATAGCGGCATAAAAATGGAGCCAGGATCTAAATGGAGGCGGAATCCCTCTGATGTGTCCGATGAATCTGATAAAAGCACTTCTGGTAGGAAGAACACTGTTATTTCGCAGACGGGCTCCTGGCGACGGGGCATGTCAGCTCAGGTTGGCATTACCACACCAAGGACTAAACCTTCAACCACCTCAGGCACATTAAAGACACCTGGAACAGGTGAGAAAAGGTGTAAGATATAAACAAGCCAAAAAGTGTGTTCAGTATGAAAACAGTTTAAATACTTTCCAGAGGCAGAACCTGAACTTCAGGTAATCCTGTCTTTATTTTTAGGTATTGTTTTAACCTGTGCAGCATCTCGTATGTCCACATTTCTATTTCTGTTCATTTGAAAATGCATATTTTGGATTAGTACACTGTGAAAGTTGTTTTCATGACAACTCTAGTCTTAAGCCAAGCTATTTATTGGGCACAGTATTGCCATATGAAGAATAAATAATATAATTTCAGCTTTTGAAGTCACGGTTAACTTTAAGAACATACAGTATGTGTGGTTGAGGAGATTTATTTTTTTTCCCCCATACTAAACTAGCATGTTAATTTATACTAAACACTATTTAGTTCTGTATTTTCTTATAAATGTATTAGTGATTTTAACACTCGCAGATGTGTGAATGAAAATTGATTGAATTTGCATAATCAAATAACATAAGTTAATACCTCTCCTCTTATTTGATCGTGTATGCAATTGGACATGAAAAAGTTGAAGTTGGACACTTTTTTGAACACTGCCTTTTAGGAAAATTATACTAATGGCCTAACACTGCTTCTGTCTAATGATAAAAAAGGATCGATCTGTGGCAGCTACAGAGGGAAACGTTTTTTTCTTATCTGTCACTATTACATAAGACTGTTCTGCTTTTCATATTCTCAAGGGCAAACACACTACATACTTTCTCTGGCAAGTCTGCATGTATAACTCACTAGAGTGGCATGTAAGTTCAGTGCAGACTAGATCATAATTTTTAACCACACTCTGGTGGCTAGCACGCTTTTGCTTTTCATGCTGCTTTGAGTTTCATCATTTGCTTGATGTTTTCAAGTCATTAAATATTAGAATTCTTTTTCTATTTTTGTAGGGAAAACTGATGACGCCAAGGTATCAGAAAAGGGTAGACTATCTCCTAAAGCTGGACATGTTAAACGTTCCCCATCAGATGCAGGACGCAGCAGTGGTGATGAATCCAAAAAGCTTCCCACAAGTAACTCTAGAACAACTGCTGCTAATGCTAATACATTTGGATTTAAGAAACAGAGCGGGTCAGCCGTAGGCATGACTATAATCACTGCCAGTGGGGCAACTATCACCAGTAGATCGGCTACCCTGGGAAAAATCCCAAAGTCATCTGGACTCATGGGTAGGACCACTGGTCGGAAGACTAGTGTTGATGGCTCACAGAACCAGGATGATGGCTACTTAGCACTTAGCGCCCGAACTAATCTTCAGTATCGTAGTTTACCCCGGCCCAGTAAATCCAGTAGCAGAAGTGGAGCTGGGAATAGATCTAGCACAAGTAGCATAGACTCCAACATAAGCAGCAAGTCAGCCGGTTTGCCTGTCCCTAAAATGAGAGAGCCTGCCAAGGTAATCCTTGGAAACTCTCTGCCAGGATTAGTCAATCAGACTGATAAAGAGAAAGGGATTTCGTCTGACAACGAAAGCGTGGCCTCATGTAATTCTGTTAAAGTGAACCCTGCATCACAGACTGCTTCTAGCGGAGCTCAAAGTACTCACCAGCAAGGAGCCAAGTACCCCGATGTGGCCTCTCCCACTTTGCGCAGGTAGGCAATAAATTCGTTGATTGTGCAATGATGTTAGTCGGAGCTGAATGATCAGGACTCTTCCAGCCAGGCCTGGCTGTGTTTTGTGGAGCACTTACTATTTAGCGTCCTACATCAAGGTCTTTGTATTTACATTTAATTTCACATAAACAGGTTGGCCAGTGTTGTAAATACTCAGCACGTCACGCGACAGCAGCAAAAAATTTAACATTTGGGAAAAAAAAACCTGTCTGGCAGAAAGTTTGGCAATTTTGATACGAGTCTCTTTGTTACAAAAATCATACCTAAAGGCTTTATCCATGCAGAATATCGCAGGAATAAGAGTTTTCTTACCTGAAGGTTACTGACGAGTTCTTGCACCAATGTGTATGTAACAACCCTGGAAATGCTCCAATGGTGGATCAAATTGACAACAGGAGAGTTATTTCAGATTTTCATTATGACAGATGCATAATTTGACCTGCCATACGTAGATTCACATGCCTAACCCAAACCGATCTTTCAGTTGTGTGGATTAGGCCAGTGTGTTGTAAGACTCAACATCAGGTTATTCGACTGTGTAGAAGAACCCTAAGTAAAGCTGCTGTCTGAGCTGGGTTGAATTTTCTTATTTTAACAATATTTTTTTAACCAAAAATCTTATTTGTCTTCTATTTCTCCACCACTGCCCCACACATGCTTTTAACATTAGTATTGAGTTGGTCAGGAATTAATTTGTTGATGCAGCGTGCATCAAAGCCTTGATACTGCTGAAGGTTCCGTCAATATTATTTTTCAATTTAATTTGACATTGAGTAGCTTGTCTGTTTCAAGTTGCGGTGTTTTACATTTCATTTTGTCTTGACGCCCATAATACCCATACAGTTCCGCTACATCATCCTGCTTCCAGTGATGTGAGAAAGCCACATTCCATCTGAAGCACCAGTGCAAACATAATGGCTGTGATGGCAGCTTAGGCTAATGCTGTAAAGAGTTGTAAACTGGTTTGTTTTTTTTTAGATGGGTGGTTTTATTTGAAGAACCTATGTGAGGATAATTCAAGATACTTCGTTTATTTTATTCCTGGTTATCATTAGATAAGCCATGTCCTTTAAAACATTTGGTTTTCATCAATGGCTACTGAAAAGGAAAAACTCCAATAGACCTTTCATTTCTATAGTATACCCCATGAGAAATGCAGATTTTCAGTGTTGCAAGCCTCAGGCACATTAATCTTGAAATTTGATTGGAAATTTTTTTTTATTACTAGAAAGCCACCTTGTTAGCCATGTAATTAAAGTACTACATTAGAAATACGTGAAACTTCAAAGAGAAGACACCGAGGCTCAGTTTAACTATTCCCTCATTTGATTTACAATTTCACTCTTGAATTTTCACAAGACTGTCTAAATAGTCATGTATTGAAATGCGTCAGAGTTGAATTTGGCCTCGTCTGCTTATTACTGATTTCTAGAATGACAAGAAGTTTTTTAGCTTAATTTTCATAGTCAGTTGAGATGAGTTGCACACATTGTTTTTTTCTTATTTCCCCTCGGCCCTGTAGTTTTTTAATAATATACAATAAATTAGAATCCATACCTTTGTAATGATACAGATTTACCTGCAAGCCCGCGAACATACGTAACTTCTATGCTGTCATAAACAGTGAAATTCTATAATTCTGCGATGAGGGCCATCCCTGCCTCTGTTCTCTCAGTATTCCCTTTAGCTCCGGTATTATATACCCGGCATGTCCCTTAAGTGAAACCATCGTTTATCTTGATACATTTTATTATTAAATTGGGCCTTCATGCTTTGCAGTATATAATACACTGCTTTTCTGTTAACGGGAGACATGCATGACCCAAGAGCCAGCTCAGAGATGTCAGTCTCTTGTCAATAATAGTGGATAGGAGTAAACAGATGTCCTTCCTCGTAGGGTATGTCCTTCCAGAGGTAATCTCTGTATTGATGTGACTGTCTTGCTGGGTTGGACTTTCTCTGGACTGAAAGGAATGCTCTCCAGACCGCATCCTCTTCTGAAGGCGTTTGTTACGAGGTTGTGGTTTGACCAGATACTGCCTTTGGCAGCAACATGTTTCTGTTTGTGCCGGCTGCGGTGCAGCATCCTTTCAGTTGTATTAGAGGTGCTGTGAAACAGTTTCGGGAAGACTGCGTAGCTTAAAAACAGCTTGTAAAACTGTTTTGTGGGTGGTTGGGGTTTTTTTTAAGCTGTAGGATCCTATCTCTAAGAGTACAGTTCCCCCAGTACAACCGAAGAGGTGGTATGCAATGGCATAGGAGCAGGAATACCTTAGGCTGGTATTGCTGCTGAAGGCCATGTATCATTGCGGTATGGTTTGACATTTTTCTTCATACTTGCTCTAGTAACATTAACTAAATAAAACTGAAAATGTCTCTAAATTCCCATAGGAATGGGTTTTATCATTTGAAGCCTTTTGCTTGTCTAAGTCAGTGTCTCCTAATCAGTGAGGTGTGATGTGGAGTCCAGGTGAACCAAGTTTGCCTGGTCTGTGCTGGTTTGTGGATGTCTGCATTGCTCTCTCTACATCACGTGCTGAGGGGATCATGGCAGAGCTATTAAAGCAATGCTGGATTCTGAGATAGATGTAGATGGGCATCTTAGCCTGATCCAGCAGTGTTGCCCAGGTGCTTTGTGGCAAGTATGCAACACCAGCCATCCAGTTGAGATGTGTTCCAGGCATCTTGCACAGGCGCACTGGAGCTGCAGGTAGCACCCGTGCAGTAAGTACAGTGCTTCTGGGCATCGCTGCACTTACTGCACGTGTGCTGTAGGGTGCCCAGCTATATTACACAGCCTGTGTTTCTGGGAAGTGTTGGACAAAGTGACTTAGTGTGCATCTGTTGTACAGACAACCTGGGCATACTCAAAAGCAGAGAAAGTTCTGCTGGGTGCATACCCACCCGTAAGTCTTCAGGAGCTCTTGCATAGAAGTGCGGTAGTCCTCTATTCCGAGGACCACAGTCTGATAGATACCCGCTTTGAAAGATTTCATCCCCAATACTCCACACTGTTGATAAGAAAAAAGCAAATCCGTATAGATATCTGTGAGGAAAACTAAGGTTCCAAAGTAACTTAGCAGTTACAGGAGCTAAGTGGCAGAAACAGAAGCAACATCTTGGGGTGGATGTTTGAAGCTAGAGTCAAAAGCTACGCTTCCTTCATCATTTTGAGGATCAGTTTTAGAACGATTGATAATCTGGTCTTAAGTACGTTTACTTCTAAGGCACTTTTGCACTTTTGGCAAAAGTGATGCAAACTGGAGAAGCTGCAGTCATCCTCCTCCAACTGTGCTTTTAGATCCCCTCCCTTGCACTAGTTCTGGCACTCAGCTAGTCTTTTACTGAGCCAGTGCCAGGTGCCAAACCAGGTAAAATCTCATTCTCCACTCAAAAAAAATAGTTTCCAGCTAGCTTGGCTCCTGGAAAGGAGTTGAAATGCGACAAACCTACATTTGATACCAGTAAATATTTTTTCCTGTTACATCCCAGCAAATGCTGCTTCTGTGCAGAGCATTCAGTGATTTGCACAGAATTTACCTGGATGGCAAGCTTTCAACCTCTAATATTCCATGCTTCGGATTAATCAATGCAGTGTTTCTCTGGTATCCTTTTTCCTTAAGGAGCAGAAGACAATATGGCTGTATTTTAACTTTGTGCAAGTATTGCTTGATGATTCAGAGAAGAAAGACCTAAGATAGATTTGAAGCTATCGTAATTGTCTCTGGACTTTATTGAAGGCAGTGTGAACACAGGGAGATTCATAAGTTTATAGTTGTGTATGTCCAGTCTAGGATCATTTACTTAGTGTTGGTTTTCTGAAGCTAAGATGATATGTGGTCTAGGTATAAAATATCCTTGCGTTTAATATTCCACTTTATGTATTTTTCATGTTGTCTTTTTTTACAGACTTTTCGGTGGCAAGCCTAGTAAACAAGTTCCCATCACAACAGCTGAAAATATGAAAAATTCGGTAGTCATCTCCAATCCTCACGCTACTATGAACCAGCAGGGTAATCTTGATTCACCATCTGGCAGTGGTATGCTGAGCAGTGGGGGCAGCAGTCCTCTGTATAGTAAAAACACAGATATGAACCAATCTCCACTAGCTTCTAGTCCCAGTTCAGCACATTCAGCTCCTTCCAACAGTTTAACATGGGGTACCAACGCAAGTAGCTCTTCTGCTGTTAGCAAGGATGGCATTGGATATCAGTCTGTCAGCAGTCTTCATACCAGCTGTGAATCCATTGATATCTCTCTGAGCAGTGGAGGTGGGCTGAGCCATAACTCCTCCAGTGGCTTGATTCCAGCCTCTAAAGATGATTCTCTGACTCCCTTTGTCCGAACCAACAGTGTTAAGACTACGTTGTCTGAAAGGTTAGTAGGTTTTTCTCTCGTTTCCATACGTTTGTATGTATCTCAAATGTGAATGAAGTCCTGGCAGCAGTAGCCAACACTGCAGATGCAATTCAAGTTGTGCTTCTTACAAGATAATGCTGAATGGTATTACTAGGACTTACAAAGAAACCATTCCAGGCAAGGAGCCCGGTTCAGAGCAGGAGGAATGGGTTCAGGTGAGGTTTTTAATTTGCTGTGGTAGCCAATGTGACAACTTTTCTTGCTGCCGTATTATACCTACTATTTGAATTTAGCATCACGTATTATCCGTGCAAAGATCTCCTGTTAGTTGTTCTGATAGTGATATTCAAAAAAACCTCCATCATTGTTATCATTTTGATTTGAGAAGCCAACTGTTTCTTGTTAAACTTCTTGTTTACAACATTTTACAAGCTTTTAAACTGGAGGTCATGCTGAAAAGAAAAGTCCCTGTCTCCCTAGTCACTTGATCCCTCCTCAGCCTCTCCCTGCTGCCCTGTCCCATCTCCAGCTGCTCTCTACAGTGTTTCGGTACAGGCATTCGTGTGAATGCTTAGTGAGCCCGACCGGGAGATGGATCCAACTGAAAAATGATCACCTGAATTGTATTTCAGACTGATCAGTTCCCCAGCTCCTTACACGATGAGGTTCATCGGTATCTGTGCGGACACAGAGTAGGAGCTGGGAACAGACTGGCCAGGGAGGAGGGAACGGGACTGCTTTTTCAGCATCAGAGCTGTATTAACGGCACATTGAGCTAACATCGGGATAAACCAGACAATGACTTGCAGCGCACACTCTCTGAGTGACCTTTTGTAGAAGGCAGTAGTACCCCTGCAAGCATTGGAAATCAGCTGTATCCTGACGTGTGGTTGTGTAGTCAGGTAGCAAAATTTTTGTAGTTGCATCTCAGTGGAGAAGATCACCGCTGAATATAATGTTCTGACAGTTTGGGTTTCTGTTTGTGTTTTATTATAACTCCTTTCTGTTCTCTCCTCTTTTCATTCTAATATTCCTTCTCTTGTTTTCTGTCTTGTTGGACTGATTCTTCTAGCCCTCTTTCTTCCCCTGCTGCTAGCCCCAAATTCTGCCGAAATACTTTGCCCAGGAGACAGGACAGGTAATGCTGTCTCAGGACAGGAGTACGCACAAGGCTGTAGGTTTTGTTGCCCATCTCGGTGAAGCAAATTGTTTTGTGACAGACTGTGCTCAGTTGAGTCCTCTGCTGTGTTCATCGTTCAGGTGTGAACTGACACAAAGACATGCCAGTGAGAGTCCCCTCAAACACCCCATCTATCTACCTAAATCAATCTGGAGAATGGCATACGGCACAGTTGGCGTGTTTTTGGTGTTGCTGTTGTTACTGGGATCATCCTTTGGTTTGTGGGGGTATTTTTTTTTTTTCCTCATTTCTTTGCCACAGGCAATTTGAAAAATCTTGCCATTTTTTTTCTACCAATCTAAACTCTCACTAGCATTTCAGCATTCCTCTGGCATGCTGCTTTTCCCACTGCCTTTCAGGCCTGTCCTTTTTGTCGTGAAGTCCCCGTGTCATTCAGTGTCGTCAGTCTTTTGCTGCAGTTTGGCTCATGAGTGTTTTGCAGGGACTTGGATACATCCATCCTTGTAAAGACGAATGCTAAAGTTAGGAAAAGATGACCCGAATCTAAACATTCTAGCTCGCTTTTGCTCACTGCTGTAATTTTGATCACTCCCACGCTGTAATTAATCCATTTAAGCACGTGGATATTTCCTTTAAAAACAAATTAACAGACTCTGCTCAGCTACAAGTTCATCAGTTGTAAAAACATAACCTTAAATGTTTGGGGTTTGGACAACTAATAGATTAATTTTACTTGGCTAATGGAATTTAAGCTAAGATTTGAAAATTAAACGGTCTGGGCTCAATACTTTTACTGCTATACATTGCAGCTGCGTAACAGTAATTAGCTGCATTCCCTAAATGGTGTCTGCTGAAAGAAATGACGGGAAGGTGGTTTGGACTTGAAGATTCTCATCAGTTCTCACAAATAGTCTGCCTCATGCCTGCTGAAAAGCATATTTTTAAGCATCCATTTGACGTTTAAAGAGCCATTTTTGTTCATTGTGGGTAGGAGAAATAGCAAAATCACCTTGTGAACAGATGAGATTCATTGGCATGGTACCAGATGCATGTTTGTGCAAATCCACACCCGGGTAAGGAGGTTTTTGCATGTTTCTGTAGGAAGGCCCCAGCACCTTTTCCTCTGAAAAGGTGATGCAGATGTTTGTACGTCCTTCGTCCTGATCTTATTCCTTCCCTTTTGTTCTTCTCTGAAGTTCTTTTCTTTTAACTTTTCTGCAGCGACCCACATCTTGATAGGAACACTTTGCCTAAGAAGGGACTCAGGTATTGGTGTTTCCACATGGTTTAACAGCTTTTGTTGTGGCTTTGGAGTTTGCTTTGTGTTTCTGTCGTGGCTGGTGGTGATGGTCGCAGTTTGCAAGAGGTGGCAACGATATTCTTTCTTTCTTTCTTTCTTTCTTTCTTTCTTTCTTTCTTTAATCCTCAAAGAAGGCCATTGACCACTGTGCTTTTTTTCATCCAGTGGCTTCTCCGCTTGAGCAAGAACTGTGGCTTTTGCTGGCTGAATTGCTGAAAAGCATCTCATAAACCATCACTGGGCTTGACTTGAAAACAATAATTTTGCAGCTTCTATGGCCATTACATGGAATGACTTGAGATCATTTTCACCCGGGAACCTTGGTGTTGATATACAAATAGAAAAGGTTTTCAATATCATGCCAAACCTTTTAGGATGAGATTGGACATACTAATTTAAAAAATCTGCTTCAGAATACCTAAATATATAGGGCACTTAGAGATAACCTCTACTCTTCTAGAAAAGAACAAAAAAATCCCCAAACAAACTTTTGGGAATTGTCTTCTCATACATTTTGTGTATCTGTAAGGTCGTGATTTTTATAACATAAAAAAACTGCACTGAAAAAGGTTTTCCATTGATAGAAGCAATTCTAGCGAGATAATCAGCATTACGTGTATTAATTAAATGCTTTAAGTGTTACAGAAGATACCTTAGACAATTTAGAAAATTGCAGTTTCAGAATTGCTCAGTGCAGCTTCTAGGATCACCAAGTTGATGCCTTGAAATTGCAGCTTCAATTTATTCTGCGCTGTACACATTGTTCTTCACAGCAGCTTTGTCCCATGAAGCCGAGTGCTAAAAGCCTTTCTTAAAATGGCATTTTGTTTAAAATGTTTCTGTGGTTCTCAAGTATGTCTCTAATAAATAAAGACTCTTTTAAGACCGAAACATTTGAGTGCTGAAGAGGTAGGTATTAATGCTGCAAAAAATAATCCTTAGTGTGTTAAAGTAAAATGACTGTTTGAAGCCCCTTACTAAACTGATACATGTGCAAAGTTTAAGAGATGCAGATAGTCAGGGACTGTTGCTTAAGTGTTGAGGCATAAGCAGAAGAATGAATGTATTTTTTGAAAGGAGTTTGAGTTTTTGCAATGTTAATTATTGTAGTGTTCACATTGATTTAAAATAGTCTTAATAAGCGATATCTTAGTAGAGTATTTAGTTGGAGGGAATCTAATTAATTAAATAGATAATATCGACTAATAATAGGCTCCAAGTGTTTAGTTTTTGGAAGGAGAGCTAGTAACTCATAAATATTTCTCAAAAGCAGATGGCATAGCCTAAGACAGACACTGAAATCCATCAGCAGACAAGTGTTTCCATGATGCTCTTTCTGTTGATACCTGTACCCTATCACGTATTTCACATAACACCTGTGGTAACACACCTATTTTTCAGGCATATACAGAAGCAGCTTTAAAACTCTGCTTAAGCTGAAGCCAGCAGGTATTTTGCCGTTGATGTTGGCGTAGACAATGTTTCTGCTGTTTTCTTTGCCTTCAGAAAAGGCTAAACATAGTCTCCTTCGTGATGATTTAATGCTATTAGTTTTGAACTAAATGGGATGCAACCTCCACAAACCTTTATATTAATACCTCTGGAATATGAATTATTGGGTCACAACTTGTTTAAAAATCTGATAATGGCTTTGTTGACTTGAATTTGGTTGTAATATGACAAAAAGCCAGCTAAGCTTATAGATGCACAAAAATATGAAAATAGTGATAGAATAACCTAAGGAAAGGAAAGAATTTCCAAATTATGGCTTTATTTTTCAATCATACATATGTAACGCACACCATATTTTATTCTACAGTACACAACTTCTATCTGCAGCTTTTTGTTTACCACTAGTTTGGTTACTACTGAAGCCATAGGAAAGGAGGTTTGGGGTTTTTTTTCCCAAACAGAAGTGGAATGAATTAGGAACAGCTTAGAACAGCTTGGAACAGCTCCTTAATTCAGAATTGTATTGGTTTTATATAATTTTTATCCTTAAATTTCATATAAGAGTTCTTCCATCTATCTTTCTCTCTCTTCCTCCCCAAGTCTTGTGACATTTCGTGATTGTTTTGGTTTTTTTTTAATTTTAAATAAATGTTAAAGTTCATTTTGGAAAAACTGTTTGTTTCTGCAGGTATACTCCATCCTCCCAACTCCGTAATCAGGAAGATGCAAAAGAATGGCTACGGTCCCATTCAGCAGGAGGACTTCAGGATACTGCTGGCAATTCTCCATTTTCATCTGGATCCAGCATAACATCACCCTCTGGAACTAGATTTAACTTCTCGCAGCTTGGTGAATAATTATCTGTTTGGATAATCATAGCAATACATTGTAGGTCTTGAAAATAGCATATTACACAACATAATTTTCTTTCAGCAGCTCTGAGTTCCACATTCAACCTCAGGAAGCACTTTCATTGAAATGAGTGTGACTAATTAGCATTATTATCTCGTATGCCCGAAGGTGGCATACTTGCAGTAACTCTGAAAATACTTCTTGTTGCCTACCTGTTTAGTAATATTGCTTTAAAATCCAAGCATATTACTATATGTGCCAGTCCCATCAGTTTAAGATATTTTATCTTTGTATGTATTTTTCAGGTGGCTTGTTGGAAAATTGCATAAAGCTCAGTCCGAAATAATATATAAAAGTCAGAAATTTCAAGTCAGGAAAAATGCCATTCCTTCACTTAATCACACTGATAAAAGTAAACACTTTTTAAATGAAGGAAACGATAAAAGTTGATTGACAGGATCCAAAAAGCATTGCAGATTTTAGTTGACCATATCAGCAGTTGAAATAACCTAATTTAAAGTGCTAGTAGTGCTCGTCTCTGGTGTGCTGAGTAAATATTACTTAGTCGCCTTTGCAATTTGTTTAGGTATGTAAATCAGTCCTAACAGTATATATATTGTCTTTAAGTTAAGTGACATTTGGAAAGTACTATGTCGAACAGACGTTTTCTGTTTCTTTTTGACTTTCAGAAGCCCTTCCATCTTTTCTAGAACGATAAAGAAATAATACCCAAAATAGTTAAGCCTATACTTGTGAACTTCTTATGTTGTGTGAATTTGCAGCAGCTTACGCGGTCACTTACTTCTAGTGCAGTTTTGAACTGCGGCAGTGATGTTTTAGAGCCTTTCTCTGAGCGCGCTGAAAAGAAACAGATTAAATAAACAGCTTTAAGTAAAACAACACTTAACAAAATTTCCTCTGAATATACAGACAGTGTAATTACATTGCCAACAGCTAACAAACTGTCATGAAAGTTCATGAAAGTACCTTAATGGTCCCAAAAAAAAAAAAAAAAAGAAGTGTAGTCTTAGGCCCAGAAAGTTAACTCTTTATGGCGAATATTGAAGATTTTTTACATTAATAAGCTTCAAAAGCTATTTGGCCACAAGCAATTAACAAAAAAAAGATTATCTTTTTCTGTGTTCTTAAGAAAAGAGCTTGGACATATTGGAGTCAAGAGAGGTCACTGCGTTTAGTAGCAAATGTTGATATGAAAGTTGAGCACCTTTAAACTGAATTATTGTATCTTCTACAATAGTCTGTATCAGTTGATGGTGTATATAGAAATATAGAAACAGGCAATGACATAACACCAAGAGGAACCTGCCAGTTGAACAGCAATTCTGTTGTTCTCTTTTCTTCCACAAATCAACTAGTTCTTAGTAAATAGCAGGTATAATTTTAGCACAAAAGTTCTTTAAAAAAATGTGAAACTGGAGTAGATGTTTTGTGCTCTAAACACTGGCTGGGAAAGCATTGGCTTTTGAGGCAGAATTGATATTTTATAATTCTTAGGACCTCATAGTGGAAAGAAACAATTCTGAAATATACAACTATTAGGAAACTAAAGCTCTTAAAATTTGTGACTTAAATACGTAGAAAAATGTCATTTTCTAAGAACCTGAAGGCTTTGAAGGAGATCATTCATAAGGCCTGTTCTGTATAGGCGAAGTACTACTTTAAATTACTTCGGGCATTTTAGTCCTTTTGTGAGCAAGGACTGTTCCAAATTAAACAAGGGTTAATTAGTTCATGCCTGCAAGGTGTTAGTGAGTTGACTGAGCTTGTCTGTAGAAGCATAGACAAATCACCCAGTGTTTAAAACGACCTTATTTACTTGAGTTTTCTTACTCACTAGCTTGATTTGCATACCTCTTACTTGAATTCATTGAATTTAGAAAAATAATGAAGCCTGGAGAGGATGACATTGAAAATTTGTGTCTTGGGAAAAAAAAAAATTTTTTTTGGTAGTTGCACAAAAATTAGGTATGAAAATTTGTGGCCGCGCAAATAAATTGGTGTTTATTCTTCACTTTATAGCAAGCCCAACCACCGCAGCCCAGATGAGCCTGTCAAATCCAACCATGCTACGGACCCACAGCCTTTCCAATGCAGATGGTCCTTACGACCCCTACAGTGATACGCGCTTCAGGAACAGCTCGATGTCCCTGGATGAGAAGAGCAGAACAATGAGCCGGTCCGGCTCTTTCCGCGATGGCTTTGAAGAAGGTCAGTAAAGTATGTGATGGTGCTGGAAATGATCAGAAGATGACGTTCTCACATAAACCAAGTATAAATTTTCTGCTTTTCAGTTCAGCACAGGGGTCATTTCAGAGCACAGTTCTCTCTGTGTGGAGCTCTCAGCGTTAGATAAAACTTTAGTCCTGGTCATTCTTGTTCTGATGATATTCATCCAGTGGTCCTTCTGGCCAGACATAGGAAAGCATGTAAGTGTTGTACCTAGAGCATCACTGTTCAAGAAATGATTTAAATACATCCTGTGCTTCATTTTTAGCGATCTCAAAATTATAGTTCATACTTAGAGTTAGCATATTAAAGTGTTTCCTTGAATAGGACTCTTCTCCTGAACCTGGGCCTCCGCACTTCTGTTTGTAGTATAAATAATTGATATCAGCCAGACTGTTGTTTCTATCCCAGTTAATTCTTCCAGTATTTAATCTGTATTCAAATTATCTTTCCTTCTTATTTCTGCTCAATGTCCTGGGTTGCTGTCACACAGCTTCCACAGAAGGGATCTGAGTAGTTCTTCAAAACATCTAGGCTCTTCTTTTTAATTTCTCATTGTTTTTTTCAAATATGTAATCATACCTCATAAAAGAAGCCCATGTAAATATAAGAAGAAAAAGTCATTTACCTATAAATAAATATTTAGTTTGATTGCTACTGATCAAGCAACCTTACAGCTGTAGCAGGAGTAGCTATGAGCTGACGTTAAAACCCTCACGTGTTGCACTTTGAGAAGTCAAGCATGGGGTGAGCTCTGGGAGTGGTTCATAGGAAGGTCATAGGAAGCTCTTTCAACGTTAGCTGTTTGAATCTTAAATCTCCTTTCTGGCAAGGATTGGGAGCTTGGTTGGCTATGAAGTACTTTATCACTACAGGTCACACGAGCCTTTGCTGACTTACTTCCTCCACTGCTGAAGACCTGCACTTACTCAGCAGTGTTAATACCAGTGCCCCGTTGTTGCTGTTCCCCTACAGCCACATGGGAGCCACGCTTAAGTGCTTGTAGGCGCCTTTAGGAGCCACAGGGTGCCTTCCTGGAGATACTGGTTATCCCATCTGTTTTCTGCCATTGGAAGGGGTGGAAAATGCGCATTGGGTATGGCTCCAGACAGATTCAGGGCTAATTCGTTACTGAATTTAGCCAATCTAACTCCATTACATTTAATTGTATTTTAGAGGCCCACGGCTGAGGATCTTCATTAGGGGTTGAAAATTATTAGAATAATGCTGTAGGGCTGAAAACTGTGTCATTGCAGGAATTAACCTTGGTTTGTGCCATGCTCTCAGAAAGCTAGATGATCATGAACAGTCAAAGACTGCCTGATACTTAGTCAGTTGAATTCCATTCTGAGATGAACAGTCCTGCTCTTCCTAAAGAGTTCCTTAATATAATCTGTGAAGGAATTTAAATCACAGCATCTGTGTTATACTTAGATTTACTGAAAGAGCTACTACAGTAAAACTTAATCAGGTTTTATTGAAGACATCCTCAAAAAAATTGTAACCTTTTAAGTGTGCTTAAGATTGCAGCGAATCCATTTTGGCATGTTTGAGGTTGAACTCTCTCTTATAATTCAGAAATTCTTGTCCAGGAGACAGTTTGGAAGAATGTTTAATAAGTATTACTTGTTTGAGGACAAACCATTTAAAAAAAAGGAAAAGGGAAGAGTTAGGTGAAATGCTCTACAAAGTGCTTTTCATTCATTTTAAAAAAGTAATAAAAATGATGTCCAAGAAAACTCTACCAGGTTATGGACTTGAAAGCAGTGGAAAAAGATCACTTTTGTATATGAGGAGGAAATTTGACCCTCCAGTGGACATGCTGAAGAAGTCCCTTTCCGATTTTCCTAAATTTTTGGCACCTAAAAGGATAATAACATTCTACCAGATGGGATGAATGTTTAGGTGCAGACTCTGTATTTTTGTCTTCAGGTTAAAGGTCTTCTGTCACTTCTCTGGCCATACGGAAGGCAGGGATAGCCTGCTTATTAGCTCCTGCTTATTTCTCAGGGAATCACAAGTTATAAGTGAGCAAGTGGTTCTGAATATGGCATATATGTTGTCCTGTGCTTTCAAACCTGCGGATCTAATTCACCTTCACAGAATGAGAGAATAGATCGAAAAGTATGAATACATCATTCGCCTTCACCTTGAGAAAATAGATCAAAAAGTATTATAGAAATTAAATTTCTATAGAACAATATTCGCCTTCACCTTGAGAAAATAGATCAAATAGTATTATAGAAATTAAATTTGTGGTTAATGAACAAATTGATTTTATACAATCAGTCAGTGTCAATGAAGCATAAATCCAGGTCTTAAGTAAAACTTACCACTCCTTAATTATTTATTAGCACATAAGATTACAAGACATTTTATTCTTATTAACTTCAGCAGGGCCAGGATTAATTCTTAAAAGCCTTTTTTCTTTTGTCTCCGTAGTGTGAAGTACAGTCATGTTCTCTCACAGCACAGCGTGTAGGTCGAAATGGTAGTCAGCCTTGCAGTACGTGACTCTCTTGATAGGAAGGGTTTCAGGACTGGAGAGATGCCAGCAGGAGCAGCCTCCAAACTACCCAGAACTTCAGGGGGAAAAAGACAGTCTAAAACTTAAGTGGTCTCTTGGCTATCCAGTTTCCCCGCTTCCCTGGCCATCAGTCTTCCCCAGGAGCTGTGCTGCCGCTGGCTCCACCCTGATACTTCAGCCTCCTAGAGAGAAGGGAATTCAATTCATTGTCGTTGGGGTACAAATTTTTATTCCTTTTTGTGCTACTGACTGCAATACCTCTTGTTCTTTCTATTCTTTGGACAGTTGATCTTTTCTAACACTAAAAATGATACATGCTTGCATATGCATTTATAGTGCTTTAAAATAATAGCTCCAGAACAATTTGGGTTTGTAGCCTGCGTGCAGATGCATGTTAACTGCAAAAACCAGGAATCACATCAAGAGCATAACTGCCTTCAGGCTCCTAATGAAATAGCCTTAAAGTAGCCATCTGCAGATACTTTAAAAAGAAACGGCACAAAAACATTAACTCCTTAGTTGTCCTTAAAACTAGAAATCTCAAATTAAACACACATTCACATGATGCAGTAGTGATGTTTTACAAGGCAGGAGTATGATTCCCAGAGTTATGTGTTCCTTCCCTTTTTTCATTTTGAGTCTCCTTTCCTCTAAAGTCCCGATGTGATCTTAAAAATCCCAGTTGATGCTAACTCAAAAATGCCTGTGTCCCAATCCATTGCAAGGAGATCTGTTTCTTCTCTGGCCAGTTGGTATGGTTGCTTTCTTGAATATATCTCTATTAGTAAAAACTGCACAAAGGAAGAATATAGGGAGGCAAACCAGAAAATAATATTATATTCTCTGTGTGAGTCCTTTGGTGGTCTTGTGCAATATTGCCTGCGCTTTGGGCTTCCCATCTTAAAAAAGATGATCCTAAGGGTAAAATGCAGGTAAAAAGAAAAGTGACGTGGAGATCTTAAGTGCGTAACATCCATGGTATGAAGAGAGTTAAAACAGATTAGGAATCTTCAGCTTGGAAAAATGATAATATATAATTTAGTGCCTTATAAAGAAGGTGGTGATCCATTACTTCTCATATCACAGGGGTGTGGAGACACTCAAGGAACTTATTGACTGATTCAGCAGCGAGTCTAAAACAACTGCAGAGAGTTATATTTCTAAACACAAGAAGATTTTTTTGTTACAGACAAAATGTGTCAGTGGATTCAGAAGTCGTTAAGCGAGTTGATGGTAGGTAGGTCACAGCGACTATGAAAAATAATGGTCTGACTGCAGTTTCCCTCTCAGGAGTTTCTATCTCTGCTGATTCCCAGAAGATGCAAAGGTGTACCTGGGGAAAAATCACTGGGTATCTGCCGTCTCCTTGCATTCTTTTCCCTAAACATGCACTGCGGTTGCAGCCAGAGATGGAGCGTACGATTAGACAGACCCTGGGTCTGATTCACACTAGTTATTTTTATGTTCTTAATGCAGTACAGTCCTTAACATCTAACTATAAAGATCATTTTAATTGAAAATATGATTAACCAGAAAAAGCAAATGGGTGTGAGGTTTTTTTACTTTCTTGTGGGTTTTTTAAATTGTCTTAAATTCCTCCAGAAGCTGACTTAGACTTTGTTTACTTCTCTTTCCAGCCTTGCCTTAGGATATAATGTCAATGGGAAAGCAGAGCCCATTTATTATGAATGTAGGAGAACTGCAGTAGGTAATTAGAGCAAAGTGGCAGCTTTTCTAAACTGTTTTTTTGGCTGGAGGATTTAGATGAAAGAAAAAGTGATTCAACACGACTTCATATGATTTGTATGAAGTTACCTGAAGTTTGAATGAAAGTTTCAATTAAATGTATTTTGTTTCTAAAAATAAAAATAAAGGAAAGGTAATTTTGCGTGTTTCAGTAGCAGAAAGAATAGCTTCAGGTAGGTTTTTTTAATAGTATAATCAAAAATAAAATGATGTTATATGTAAATCCTAACACCGGGGTGACGGTAACAACCTTGAGAATCAATGTATATCTTTTACTGAATGTATATTTAAATGCAAAAACTGCTTGAAACGGATTCTTTTCCAGAAAAGGTTTTGTGGCCATGTTTTCACTCTGGTAATTTTTCTATGAGAGAATGAACTTTGCCTTGTTAAAGAAATGGCATTGCTTTAAAGAAAGACCAAAAAACCCTGCAGGGTTAGGGAACGTTCAGCTCATCGCTGCCCGTGATACAGCTCCCTTGTACGCAGCAGAAGGAGGATACAGCTGCATTCAGAGGGCAGTTCTGAGCCCCAGAATTAGACAACGGTGTCTGCCCTGGGTGCTCCACATCTTCTCCTGGCACATCTGGTTACACACTGGCGCTCGCTGGGTATCGTGGTCTTCTCAGGACATCTCCATCTTGGTCTGCTGCTTAAAGAAAACAACCCACCCCCTCAATCTCATCTAAAACTGAAAAGGAAGTGCTTAGATTTACTTTTGTAATCTCTTCTGCATTTCAGTTAGTTTGTTGGGTTTTTTATCTCAAGTAAGCCCTTTTGCAAGAGTCTTAAGATAAGCTGTCCAGAGAAATACTTATTTCTGAATAAATCTTCATCGAAACTTTTATTTTTAATCTTCTTGACCACACCTCATTTTCCCAAAAAACAAGTATTATTAAATTGTTAAAACAGCTTTACCAAATCAAAGTTTACGGATTGTTATTACCTGGCCACGCATTCTTCAAACTGTACATGGTTGGTGCAATAATATAATTAAGTTTATGATGGATGATGAAATTTGTGAAAGTATTTCTTCAGTTGGCTGGTTGTTGGCAGTGGATGGTCTATGTTGATTCCACTGTGTGGTTACTGTGTTTATATTCATTGTGTTTATTTTCTTTCCTTTAGTGCATGGTTCTTCTCTGTCTTTGGTGTCCAGTACGTCATCTATTTATTCGACGGTGAGTATAACGACATGAACAATTTGGGTTTACTAATCAAAATTATTGAATTGACTGGTCTTACTGTGCTAATTATTTTTGCCCAAAAAAAGCACTTTTCATTTGATTGTGTTCTGGATGCTAGCTATGAAAGAAATGTTTACGTTCATAAGGATGTCTGTGGGTATTTAGCAGTATCCTCATTAAACACAGACGTTAATGGCCTAAAAGCAGCAATTTATTTTTTGAGTCAGTATTTTACAGCTATGCTAAATAAGTTTTGCTACAAAGGACCTCAGTAGCTCTGAGGAGATTTTAACTTCATTGCCTAAAGCACCCCAAAATTTGCTGAATAAAGTCATTCCAGCCTTGTATTAATGATTTCTTACTAAAGACGTTTGAGTAAGTTTTTTAATGCACAGATTTTAATAATTCTAAAGAAGCCATTTGTTCACTATGCCAGTAATATTTTCTCCAAAAGTATCTACTCATTTAGGTTATCTGATCCTAAAATAAGGCTTACTGGAGTTTGAAAATACAGGGTTTTTTTCAAATGCGTGTTACATTTGCTTATTTTCTTCTAATAGTCTCATCTAGGATTTTCCATTTAAACATATACTATGGAAGACTTTGTCAGTTAAGACTATACCTGTGCTGTAACGGGGAGGTGAGGCTGCAACACACAGACCCTGTCTTACCTAGCTTTTCTCTAGCTAGTTGGAGTGTTAACTGCAGCGACCCAGGGGCACAGCAGGTTCCAGCCCTCACGAGACTGTACAGAAGTATTTGGCCCTGATGGTTAATTCCCAGTGGCTTCACTGCTGTTAATATCCAAGCTAGCCAGATTAAAGGTGGCTCATGTATTCCTGGCTCGCTATGATCACGGTTTTGGGGGTTTCTTAAAGCACAACCCTTTTAAAAAACAGTGGATAATAATTACTTCTGAAATACGTGTTAATTGAACAGGATCTTCAATTTCAAATTCTTACGCAAGTGTGATGCATCTGCACACTTACCACACATGCACAGCTGAAACAAGCCTATGTGATACAAGAGTACGTGGAAGAACTTGCTCTTAGAAGATCATGTATAACTGTCTGTGAAGTCTGTCAAGCCAGCATAGTCTTATTTAGCGTTATTTCACATACATGTTTCACTGTTAGGAAGTTACATGTGTAACATGGCCTTAAGACTTGATAATAAGTTGAAAATACCGCCTTTCATTATTGACCTTGCCTCGAGCAAGGTCCATACGAAGCCAAAACAGATAATGTCTTGGTAGGATGGAAAACAGACCTTTTCCTCTGGACTGTTGTTTATAACCATGAGAGCCACAAGGAGAGTACCCAGCAGCTGCTGTCTAAGCTTCTGGTTTCTGTGCTTGCTGCCCAGGCACGAGTGGCTCTTAATAGTGTGGTTTGATGGGTATAATTTTCACGGTGGCTGGTAGTGGACATGTTTACATAAGGACAGTGGAGCCTGTAACCTCCTACCATATACTTCTCTTTAGCTGATAACTTTGGTTAGAAACAAGCCGTAGTAGCCACGATTTTGTCATGCAGACCACAACGGGTGGTCAGTACATCCACTTTGCATCCTCAGAAAACTAGTTGTGTGTCCTCAGTTTTTCATCACCACAGTGCCTAGGCAGCACCCAAGTGGGAGTAATTTTTTTTTTTTTTCCCCCCCACATCACTTTGGAACGCAAAAACGTGATCTCCATCCCAAGGAGAGCTGAGCATGGGAGGAAGAGAATTGCCTAGGATCAGCCATGTCCTGTGACAGTCCTGGCTCCTCAGAGCCTCACGCAGTCCCTTATGCACAGAGCCAGGACTTCACCCTTCCACGGTTCAGACTCAGAGGTGCGCGGGTCGGCAGGCTGGGAAGTGGAGCCCAAATTCCTTCCTGCAGGAAGAAGTACTGTATGAGCAGCCTGTTTTCTTTTTCCTGAAGAGTAAATAAATTAGGAGATTGTCTTAGGTTGAATATGGATGTGGGAATCCAAAATAAGGAATTCACATTAGAGTTTTTGAAGCGCAAAAAAAAAGTGAAAAATTTGATAAATTTGTCAGGCTGGTTATGTTGTAATATCCTCATGTGTTTTCCTCTGTTTTTATTTTATAGCCTGAAGAGAAGTGCCAGTCAGAGGTAAGAGCACATCGTGTTTGACAGGCATAAATGTTCTGTCAAGACACTTCGCATTTCGTGTCTTGCTATTTTATTTCTCCGTATTACGGTGCAGTAAAGTGCTTTCTTAAAATATACAGATTCGCAAGCTACGAAGAGAGTTGGATGCATCCCAAGAAAAAGTGTCAGCTCTGACAACTCAGTTGACTGCCAATGTGAGTACAACTCGGAGAACAAACACTAACAGGGAATGTAATTAGTGCACCAACTACCACCCCAGTTTTTCTAAGTGACCAAAAGATTTCATGTGTCTAACACTCGGTTCACATTACCTCTGTGTTTAAAAAAATAACTACATGCTTGTGGGACCTTTACAAAAATAACATCCTCTGTCCTACTGAATTGTCTTATGCCTTTCTTTAAATACTGAGTTACAATGTTCATTTGGCTTTATAGGTATGTAAACCATCTTCAGATCTTGAGAAAATCATTGAAGACGGTGTCTTTTTTTATAAGTAGTGTCGTGTTTTGTCATTTGGGTGGGATGAGATACAGATGAAGGTTATAATCGGTAGGAATAAAAATTGGTGGAAACGTGGATTGAAATGCATTATACTTTGCTGTTGCATAAAGATGTGGGCTAATGGCATGATATGTAACAGTGGCATAAGGGGCTCTGAGAACTAATTTACAGTTACAGAGTGGACATACCTGATTTTTACCAGTGTGGGCAATACTTCTGCTTGTTTCCGCTGAGGAATTTGGTGAGTAAGTAATACAAAACACTTGGAAAAAAAAGATTCGGAAGCCAGGAGGTGTTGAGGCAACACTATGTATGACCCTGAGCAAGTTTATTTGTGTGTTCTGTGCTGTAGTCACAGATAGCAGAAATCTGCAAAACAGAAGCTTGCTAGAAAAATAAGCAATTCTAGAGTAAATAAGCTCCAGATGAATAGTCATCAAATGGGATCATACTGACATCCTGGTTTGTGGGAATGAATAAACATCGGAACACATGCTACTGAAGAGGACATTCCTGTCCATCAGCTCTCTGAATAGGTGGAATACAAAACTTGACACAGTAAAGGACAGCTTTCATCTGAGCAGTAATGCCTATCACAAGAAGGATTCAAGGGGAAATCTACTGCAGTGTTCACTGCAGGCACTTTGTCCAGCTTGCAAAATGGAAAAGGAAAACCAAGAACACAGTTAATAGAGAAGTCAAATAAAAGGGCTTTGACTGCCTGTAACCACTCAGTCACTTTCCCAAGAGGAAAAGAAAAAATTTAAAAAAATCTTCCAAAAATTAAGTCTTACGTTTGCCTTCCAAATACAGAGAGGACTGGATACATGAGTTGGTTTTCATCCAGAAGCTTCTTTTACATGTGAGAAAGCAAGAACCAGATTCTCTTGTGTACATTTTTTTTTATCATGTTGTTAAATAACCCAGCTCGTGTCCTTCAAACGAAGAATTTGTCAGCTATGCAACTCATCTAGCTCTGCCTTAGTTTTGTTGCATTCTTCTTCGTACGGTGTTCGGATTCAGCAGGCTGTTACTCAACACGGGAGTTAGTAGCCTGTCTCCAAGAGGAGTGAGTAGCACAGGCTACCGTGTGCCTGCCCCTGCTGCCGTTAATTTGCCCAAGAATTTGTGTGCGGTTACTACCACTATCTTTGCGGAGAATAGTTTTTAACATACGCTGCTGCCGTGCATTTTTGTTTGGGGGTCATTCAGTTTTTTGTTGTCATTGTTTTGGGGAGTTTTTTCCCCAAAAAAAGCTAGCATCAGTTATTTTGATAATACGCCATTTTTGCTTCATTCACTTTGCTAAAATTTGGGGGGGGTTTATTCATGCTATTTAAACTTTTTAGACTTTGACCTGCCCCTTACTTGTCCGTAAATGAGCTACAGTCTGCTGCAGAAATGTTGCTATAACTGTCTTAGTAATATATTTCACTCTCTAGCCACCTCTTTTCAGAGAACATACTCTTTTTCCATGTAAAAGGCCAGGTCTGTTCCCAAAAAAGTTAAGACTAATAAATGCTCTTTGTTAAGACACTGCTTTATGGACATGTCCTTTACACAAGATTTTTTTTAAAAAAATGCTTCTAACTTAGGCAATTTGAATTAATCTGTTTGTTTAATTTATTAATTTTTTCCTGAATTTTCCTGTATACACACTGCAGCTTTTGATGCTTCTCAGGCCATCAGGGGCAAGAATTTTGAAAAGGTTTTGCTCCAACTGGGAAGTGAAGACAACAATTTTCCATAGCTCACTGAACAGTTTGCAGGGAGGAATAATTTAAAGGTGCCTGATCTGGTTTTGAAAGATCAACTTTTTCTTAAGGTTCAGGTCAAAGAATTACGGGTTTGTATCCCATTATTAATCCATGCAGTCCCGCTTGCCCATTTATTTTTTGCTTTTGCAAAGTATTGCTGAGGATTCCTGAATATCAGTTTTGTTTTTCCCTGTTCATCCTCCCCAACAGAAACTTTGCAGTCTGTGTTTTTAAAATAAATATTTAGATTTTCAAACGTGTAGTGTGAGGGTTTAAATTACTTTTTGCTATTTTCTCACAGTCTCGGCTCTGCTTATTTTCACCGGGGCGGATGGGAATGAGAGATGCTCATCCCCGTGTTAACGTACTGCTTATGTTTGTTTTCATTGCGAGTGTGAGAACAGTTATTTAGGATAAGTCAGCCGTGTGCTGATGACGAGTAAGTCTGGAATAGCTCTGTGAAAGGTTTTGCTATTCTGTATATATTTAGGTGAGAGAATGTCCTTTTCCGCTTGGAAAGATTTTGCACAATTTTACTTGTCGTTGTGTGTATAAAATTATTTTTCATAGAGAAATACTATTTGCTATGGTTAGCGTAGATGATTATGGCTAATGAGACAAATACATATTGAACTATGCCTGTGTTCAATTGCATATGCAACTGCATATGGATATATATAGATATACATGTATATCTATAAATAGACAGATAGATATACCTGCATATCTATAAAACAATGCCGTATCATGGCACTAGAAACATAGTACCCTTTTACCGAGCTTCTTTCCATCTTCTCAGTCTACTTTTCCTTCCTTTTACTTCTCAGTCATTTTCAGTTCTTAGCTGATGTCCTTAATATAATTGACATTGGGTTCTCAGTGCTTCATGGGAAAAGAACAAAGGGTAATTGGCCAAGCACCGGGGAGTTTTGGATGATATTTAGCACGTGGACCTTAGCTGCAAGCCAGGTGCACTCAAATGTTGGAGAAGTCTTTGAGTTAGATGCAGGTATATCAGCTGATAAAGCATCTGGCAGACTGGCTACAATGCTGCAGTAGTCCTGCCTCCATCCTTACCCCTCTCTGCGGAGAAGGCATCTCTGGACTGAGCTGACTGACTTGGCTTTCAGAGTTCTCCCGTCGGGTAGCACAGTGAGAATCTCCACCTCTGTGACTTCCAGTGTCTTTTTGCCTTAAATATCCACAAGGAAAATAGTGATCTAGTTGGAGGGAAGTTTCTGCCTGGCCTTCCTCTACCTAAAAACTTGCTTTATATTTTATTTACTGTTTTCTATTTTATTTTACTTTTTAGGGTATCCTCCTAAAACTTAGAAGGGACATTTTGGGTTTGTTGGTACTCTCTGGAAGAAGATTTAAACTTTTTGTGAAAAGCTCTATGGCAAGAATTAACTACTTAACTACTTGAGGGTACCCGAAAACTATCACTAAGTAACCTTTTACGTGTTAATAATGGCCCACATAAAAAGTCAAAGATCAAGTCTGATTTCAAAAATGAACAGCAGATGTTTAGAATCTCTCTACATTTTGTGATGGGAGGTCTTTACATGTCATTGCTTGCAATAGCTTGGGGATGTGGCTAGATAACCAAGGACATCCTTCCGTGCCTTTTCGGTATCAGGAATACTTTCAGGTGACAAGGTGTATTCCCTAAAGCGTCCCTTAAAAGCCTCAGTTAACTTAATTTGTGAGATGTTTAAAAAAAAAAATTAATCTAATGTGTCTTTTTGTTTCAACAAAGTGGCAAACGGTGTTTTCCATTTATCACAAAAGCTAAGCAGCTTTAAACAACTGAGAAAAGTATATGAACTAGATTAGTTTGAGATGTGGCTCTTCAAAGGACCTTAACTCCTAGGGACCCAGAAGGTGGTTTTGTTCTCAGATGTATTCTGGATGTAGGATCGCACATTTTACAGAATAAATGAGAATTCCAAACTGGAAAAAAACCCAGCTTTGCTGCTGTGTTAGAGTATGTCTGAGGTAACTGTCCTGGCTATCGAAATCAAGGTATCAAAGAAGTGGATGTAGCAGCTGACTGAGGAGCCGCCTTCAGGAAATCTCCTACTGCTGTGCCAGGTCACAGCGTTGCTCCTACGTCTGTGTTTTCTAAAGCGTTCGGTAGCAGCTGCTGCCGAGCAGGGCATGGTTTATAGCCTAAACCCGCATCATTTCACAGTGCGCTGCTGGTAGTAGTTGTACGTGAAAGGGTTGCCATTTTCTAAAATTCTGAAACTGGGCTGTTACCTTCGACATTTCTAATTTTCCACGATTAAATTGTTCCTGGTGATTTGTTAGCAGACGTTTTCACAATGTATGCTCTGCTCATTTGACCTTTTCTAATCAGTGTAATTTTGTCCGTATCATTTACACAACAAACAATGCAACGCAGGAGGTGGTCCATTTAAATACCTGCAGAAATATTCTTGTTTTGGGGGGAGAGAACAAACTACTTCTATATGGTTTAACTTTCAGGCTCACCTGGTGGCAGCATTTGAGCAGAGCCTGGGGAACATGACGATCAGACTGCAGAGCCTGACAATGACAGCAGAACAAAAGGCAAGCTTGAAAAGTATTTGGGGAAGTCTTAACTTCTGTTTCCAGCATTGCCGCTCATGCTCCTGTAGTTGTGGGGAAGAAAAAATCACATGCAGCGTTTCCTTAGTTTCCTCAATTGTGGTGATGGAGTAAAATGTAATAAAAATTGTCTACAATACTCCCTTTCCTTACTGGGATGTTGTGACAACTGATCAGGTATAAATTGTTGCTTTGGACACAAGTCTTCAGTATTGCATGTTTTTGTAATACATTTCTTCCCAATGCATCCACACATGCGCACGTTCAAGAGAAACACCAAGAAAAATCCTTGCAAGACAGGCAACATTGGGTTTTTGGACAGTATACTTGAATATGCATTATTTCTGTATTACAGAGCATGTACATTTTTTTGTATCTTAATAACCAAGCTATTTTGCAGCCTATTGAGGGTGTGCTTCCCCAGGTATACCAAACCTCATTTTCATCTCCTTGTACATATACATTCCATAAATTCTCTATCAACTACCAGTGCTCAGATTGAAGTGTGGCTTCTTTGGAGCAGGTAGATACCATCTGCGTTTTCCAACGTATCACCATTTTTTTTTTCTTATTCAAGGACTCAGAACTGAACGAGTTAAGGAAGACTATTGAACTACTGAAGAAGCAAAATGCTGCTGCCCAGGCTGCCATCAATGGAGTCATAAACACACCTGAGCTCAACTGCAAAGGTGAGAAGCAAGCACTACATCTAGCAACTGTGCGGTGCTCATGGGACTTTAGACCTCTTGGTAATATCTGATGTAACCATCAGAGATCAGTTTTGTTTCATGACTGTGCTCTCGTTACTTGTTTTGGTATCGTGGGGATTTGAAATGAGTACCTGTGTAAATAGTGCCATCAGTTCTGCAGAAGTAAATGGACGTGTTAGACACGAGAAGGCATTTTAACAAAGCTTTTCCACCTTCAGTGTGAGCTCACTGAATTTACTACAAGCATTTAGTAATTCACCCACCTAGACACTGATGTGAAGCAGCAGAGAGCAGAGATCCCCATTTCAGAGCTGTCAGGCACTTGGCTTTATTTTCTTCGGTGTTTTCAGTAATTTCCAATATAAAGTCTGAATGCAGTCCTGTCTTACCTCACTTCTCTTACTTATCCCAGTAATTTACACTTATATCAAACTTCTTACATAATTTTGACGCCGCCTCCATTCACATTCAGGACCCGGAGCTGCTCAACCCACAGACCTGCGGATCCGAAGGCAGCACTCTTCGGATAGCGTCTCCAGTATTAACAGTGCTACCAGTCACTCCAGTGTGGGAAGCAACATAGAGAGTGATTCAAAGAAAAAGAAGAGGAAGAACTGGGTGAGTGTATTTTAACAGATTGCGTGAGGTTTATATAAAATTGTCAGAACACGCACGGTGAAATCTAGCCACTCAGCTCCTCCTTCCTCCCCTCATGCAGCAGGTCAGCACAAGGACTATGCACTGTTTAAATCCTGTGTAAACTCTCTTTTGAAGGCTTAATTGAGTCGTAAGTGATGTATATGCTTGTGTTGACTCTGCCTAGGATTGAATTCTAGCTTAACAGCCAAAAAGCCGGTCTTAAATTAGAAATAGCTGTCAAAGATCAATTCTGGCTAAAATTAATATGATGTCCAACCCCTTAGGGAAAACTCGACGTCTGTCATTAAAGTAAAACAAACCTACAATGAGAGATCATTCTTACTTTTTTTTTTCTTTTTGGCTCGTAGGGCTTTTTTTTAATTGAACATGTTAAATGCTTTAAGAACTCTGTTTTGAACATTACCTTGGAGTTCTACAACAAAAAATACCAATTTTTAAAAATTTATTATGATGGACATTTATTTTGCAAGATTTTGCAATACTTACCTGTCATTTCCCATTTTTCCTTCTTTGCTCATCATGTACTGTGTACAAGGTACCCTGTACTGGAGGAAAGGTACATTATATTAAACTCCATTTTCAATTAGACCATAACTGCCTTAGTGACCTAGTCTGATTGTAGTTTGGACTAAAGTCCCTAGATCCTTTATTGTAGCCAGTAAAGCAATCCACCCTTTCCTTCCCGCTGAATTTAAATCTCCCTGGATCTTTTGAGTGTACAGACAAATCTGTATAGATACAAAATGTGGTTTGAGCTGGTAAAAGCTTGATTTGTATTTGCACAATAGCCTCTCAGAAATGTTTATGAAACTCCTGAACTGTAAGAAAAAAACTTCCTGAGCAGGTCCTTGTTTTATTTCTCTCTTATCTCGGTGGTTTCATTTTGATATCTTGCCAGCTCCTTCATTACAGCAGCATTTCCACTCTGCCCCTTAAAGAATTGGTTGAATGGAAACAACGTCATCTCCAAATCCTTCTTGTGCTGGGTTATACCTTAGTTATAGACAAAGTAAATTGCTGTAACTTCTAAATAGCTAGCGATTCTTAATTTGTGACACAAACCTTTTGTAATCATTAAGCCTTAGTTAAGATAAACGCTTTTTAAATTTTTGCTTTAGCCTCTATTCTTTGTTATTGTAACCTAGTAGATATTATCCTACATCAGCCTACACTTCTCATTCATCTGATGACTATTTTTAAAGAAGGTTAAGGAAACATCTCCTTATTATAAAGAGAAATAAATAAAGTTTTCATGAAGTAGAAGAAACAGGACAGTGTTTTTATCTTGTTATTAAAAATGAGTACATCATTGCTGTAAAATAAAGATTGGAAATTAAATCACTAAGTTACTGAGAAAAATACATAAGTTGAGTCTGATTCACACATTGTTTATTCCACAAATACTGAGGAAGTTCTCAGCCGAGACCTTTTTGTTATATGTAGAAACAACGCAGCTGTCCATTCAGAGCTGAAACACCAGATTTTCAACATTTCTCACTTGTAGGAGTCTTTGCCTAGTTTAAAAATAACTTTCAGCTCATATTAAGCCAGCCTGTTTACAACATGTAATTTGCGATAGCGTTCAACGGTATTCATAGAGTATCCTGAGTTGGAAGGGGACCCATGAGGATCAAGTGCAAACCCTGACTCCGCAAAGGGCAACCTAAAAGTTAAACCATCTATCCAAAAGCGTTGTCCAAATGCTTCTTGAACACTGTTGAACTGTAACTTGGGGATAACATCCGTTTAATCACATGTATATTCATTCTTTCTGTTGTTTGGAAATTGACAGTCACATTAAAAAAGGTCATTTTAGCTGCAGGTAGGTAGAAAAGATTCAGTCTTTTCATCTCGTGAAATGCCTGTTCCTGCAAGGAAAAACACAATATTAACTTGGCTGTTAGCCAAAGCATTCTGTCTGAGCTAAGGAGAAAATAGAATTCAAATAGTTAAGAGATTTGGGTCTGGTGTCTCCCTCAAGTAATGCAAAAAATGACCGTATGTTGTTTGAAACACCTGGTTTTGGAAAATAGAGGGTTCCAGTTTTAAAGTAACAGTTGGTCTTTGTTGATTATTGGTCATGTTTGTCTTAGAAATCCAAAGCTTCCCTTATCACTGGCTTTATCTGTTAAAACATGTCTTTTTTCCTTCCCCCACTTCCTTTTGCTTGCGCTTCTTCCGGCAGGTCAATGAGGTAAGGAAGACCTACTTTACACTATGAGATACAAAGCTAACCATCCATTTACATCACTAACCATTTCAGCATCATTAACCTTGTCTGAGCCACGTTACGTTATAGCTGCAAGTTGTTACAACATCGCTGTAAAGCTTGTTGCACTGAACAGAATTTGCTATAAAACAGTTACCTTAAAAATAGGAAGCATTGATATCCAGTCCTATTGACCTTATTAATCTCATAAAATAGTTACGGGAAAGAAGCTTTTTTTATTCTTTTTTACCCGTATTAAAGTATATGTGAGTATGGCTGTATCATTTGGAGTATTTGCATGTTAGAGTTTTTACTCTGTGGCTTTTTTTGCCTGGTTTCGTTCTTAATGATGTGCCTACTGTTGTGGTCTTGTTTTTGCAGTTACGCAGCTCCTTTAAGCAAGCTTTCGGTAAAAAGAAATCTCCCAAGTCAGCATCTTCTCATTCAGATATTGAGGAGATGACTGATTCTTCGTTGCCTTCTTCACCAAAGCTACCACACCATAACTCCACCGTTTCAACACCATTGCTGAGAGCTTCCCATTCCAATTCTCTGTAAGTGATTTTTTAATTTTTAAATAGAAAATAATAGAAAATGGAGTGGAAGGCACCTTGCTGCACTGGTAGAGGAAAGGAGAAATAGCAAGCTTTGCAGAGATCCAGTGTTTTCCATGCTAGCTTTACAGGACATCTCTAGGCCACTTTACAGAAGCAAGCAGAGGCAAAACGTACCCTACACCATCCTGTCCCCTTTGGTTCCTCTGTCTAAGAATCTGCACATCTGTGTAAGCACTACAAGAGTCTGACAGCTGTTCAGTTACATGCTAAAACCAGCTCTTCGCCATGAGGCCACAGCAGAAGACACAGTGGGCCAGACAGGATTGTCCTGGTAGACCAGGGCTGGTCTGTTGCCACTGATCAGTCCTACTCCCAAGCATCGCTTACATTATCTCCCAGAGGGGGGCTGTGTTTTGCTAAGCGTTTTGGGTAAAATCCTTAACCCTGTCATACTGGCAAAAGAATGGGCAAAGATCACACCTTCAACTACTGCCTATTTTGAATGTTCTGAAGTCGAAGGAGGTTACAGGCAGAGGACAGAAAAGTTGAATTTATATCTTCAGGGAATTAAAGATATATAAGCTGACTCCCAAGCCGGTACCTTTGCATTAGTGTCCAGGAAGCCAAAATCATTGCATCGTTACTGTAGTATAATTTAATATTTCATTGGGGTGCTCTCTCAGCAAAACATACTGAGTATGAAGAGTATTTATAACCAGGGTGACCTTGGAGTGCAGAATTAATTGGATCTCTTGCTGTTAATGAAACAGGCCAGGCCAAGTCTGGGATTTTGTTTTCTCTGTTGGCTAAAGACAGCCCATATTGTACTAATCCGCAATGATGAGTTCCCAATTAAGTTGACAAATTCAGATAAAGGTAAGGATTTACTGGAAATCACACAGCATGGTTTAGCGATACAGCTGAACTCATCTAATGGCTTGTGCCTGATGAATGGAGATGATCCGCTCCTCGTTTCTTCTGCACCTCCCCAGCCACCAGTGCCTGGTCCTTCCCTTGCGCTGGCTCTGCTACTTCTTGGACAACTCCACTGAGCCAACGCAACTTGCTAAATTATGTGAAAAGTAATTTGACAGAAACGTGAACAGTGTTTTCCCCAGGTTGCTGGCTTGGCTCAGCTCAGAGGTCTGATCAGACTGATGAGTGCTAGAGCTGGCATAAGCACGGGGGCGTGACAGCAGCACAGCCGGGAGCAGGCTGGGGAAGAGGAGTGAGAAACAAATGTGTCCTTTGGGTAGTAGCAAGCTATTGTATAGGCTCATCTATAGGACCAAACCATACCCTTCTGCTTGGGTGTGTATGAGAATGAGATGTAGACTTTAAAGTCAGGACTTCTGCTCTGCTGCTTAACTCATTTTATGCTCGTGGGAAGGTCACAGGCAATCTTGATGCTTCATTTTGGCCACCTGTGAAATAAAGTTAAGTCATTGCGTTACCACACTGTTTTGAGCCTAAACTCACATTTTGGAATGTGCTTGGAAAACTTTGTAAAACAGATTTTCTGTTAATTCTATCAGTAGCTTCGTCACTTGAGTAGGATAAATAAATACAGAAAGTTGTAAGAGGCAGTATTGTGAAACTTGATTACCAGACGGCCTTACGACGTTGTAGATGCCATGCAAAGCTTCCAGCCTGATTTCAGGTCAAATGCATTTGAGTGAGTACCCAAACTCAAAGTTTTGCCCATCACTTGCTTTCACATGAAGAGGTGAAAACAATAGCAATAGTTTCCAGCTGTGTAATAATGATGAACTGTTAGTAGCACAAGATAATCCCCCGTGAATTTTTTTTAGAGCTTCTCCAGTCTCTTGAGCCTAACTTGGTGGGTTTCTGGTGACTACAGCAAATTGTGCTTTAGAAATCTAAGGCCAGAAAATTGTCAAATGATGATCCCGTCTATCGTCAGTCAAAATGCTATGTGCATGCGTCTCATCTTGACGTGAAAGCCAAAAGGCTAAACAGGAGAAAAGAGTAAATATGCAAACTGAGGGAAGGCTAGAGCACAGGTAAAACTTGTGTATTTTGGCTTATTGGCTTTTTCGTGGGGAAAACATCTCTCATTAACCTGATTTAGGGAGAAACATTTTAAATGAAATCTCCCTCAAAGCATGCAGCTGCGTAGTTGATCTTTATATAGATACACTTATGAATGTGCTGAACTGTTACTCGCCCAGAATCTTTTTTTGTGGGAGGAGGGAAGAAAAACGCCACCAAAAACTTTTTAAGCATGAGTGCTTTAAAGCGAGCAGGAATTTATCACGCTTCAATAGGTGTAGAGTTCTAAAGCCCTCCAGAACAGTTCAGGGGAACCCAGCTGTGCACACCTGGTGAGCTTTAAATCTGTCTGTAAACTCATCAATCTCCAACCAACTGCTGTTACTGCCTGCACCCCCTTAATTTATTTAGATTTTGGCTTTAGAAGTTTTCCTTTATGGCAACTGCCATGAAAAAAATGAAGACTATCCAATAGTAGGTGACTTCCAGAATTCTGTTTCAGATGCTGATTAAAGAAAAGTAACCCTCAGACATATTTATTTCACTGGTCTTTAATGTTTCCATGACCTATTTATTACCTGATTTGTGGTATCACTAATCCAGTAAGCCAAAACTGTTGCCTGCTTCCTGCAGAACAAAAGGGTTTTTTTCCTCCTTTACTAATAAACGATGGAGTAGCACTATCTGAAGAGTAACAAATGGTCTCGTTCAATGCCTATTTTTCAATCTTCTCCAGTATTTCTGAATGCACTGACAGTGAAGCTGAAACGGTCATGCAGTTACGAAATGAGCTAAGAGACAAGGAGATGAAGTTGACTGATATTCGTCTAGAAGCCCTTAGCTCCGCTCATCAGCTTGACCAGCTTCGGGAGGCGATGAACAGAATGCAGGTAAGAAATAACAACCCCAATTACTGCAGTCTATGTTGATGTGTTAAAGATTGGCCAACCTGCCACACAGGAAAGATCTGAAAGAAGGTAAATTTGAAGTTTTTGAATGCTTACTAAAAGTTATGTCTAGCTTTGTGCCAGCGTTAAACCTTGTACCTTCATTAAAAGTCAACTTGAACACATGAATTCTGCTGCCCTCAACGCTGCAGCTGTAACTGGTTCAACCCTAGAAACCAATGGGGAGATCATTTTGTTGACCGTCAGCAACCTCTTAAAATGTTCCCATGCGCTCTGCCTTAAAGTAGCTGCATTTCAGTGTTTAGTGAGTTCCCACATATTTATGTTTTCTAGGATACTTTGAAAAGTTTCATGGAGGGGATGTAATAATTAAAATCATTCATTTATTAAAATTAAAATATTATGAAAATGGCATTTCTGCTAAAGTAGCATTTATTATTCAGTTACTTATGTTGCTCTCTTTTAAGTGTACGTCTTCACTGTGCCTTCTAACTCCTGACTTGTCTTTTCAAGAGTGAGATTGAAAAATTAAAAGCAGAAAATGATCGGCTGAAATCTGAAAACCACGGCAGCTGTAGCAGGGCTCAGTCTCAGGTTTCCATTTCATCCTCTCCAAGACATTCAGTGGGTCTCTCTCAACACAGTTTGAACCTCACGGAGTCAACCAGTCTCGGTGAGTTTAATGAGAAAGGCGGTGGGCAGGTTTTATCCTGCACTTGGAAGATTTGGTTTGGTTAGCCATGGAAAAATGAAAGCATGAAAATTATTAACAGTTGAGGTGTGGAAATATGTCAGGAGCTGGCATAAAGCCTTCTTTTAAAATGTCGTCATAGGTCTGCTACGCCCTAGATCAGAGTTGTCCAATTATGACCTCAGCTGTGAAGAGTCATGTTTAAAGCCATTTAATGATGCACATTTGCCAGGGGATATATCATAGGAAGGAAAATACAGAGTAACTGACTAGTAATTTTCAATTGCCTTCACTTTTTAAGAGTGATACTGATATTTGGTAGAGAAGTCAGTAAACCTGGTTCTTACATTTTACCTCTGGGCATGTGAAGCCCAGATGTGTTGCGTTTGACTACAATAGACGTGTTGGCGTAAACCAGAATAGTCTTCAGTGTTATTAAGATACAGCTGTGAAGCTGTTGATGTTTTCTGTTCACAGACATGCTGTTAGATGACACTGGAGATGGCTCTGCCCGGAAAGAAGGAGGCAGGCACGTCAAAATAGTTGTCAACTTTCAGGATGAGATGAAATGGAAGGAGGTGAGTTATGTTTCATCCCCAGCTTTGAAATATATGTGACTTTGGAATGGGGCAGAGAATTCAAATCCAGTTTGGTTTGGAGGCTTTTATTTGCAAAAGATTTTTTAGAATTTTCTCTGCAGAATAGTTCATTGGTGTATCACTAGTGATAGCCAAGGCACTAAGCCCCCACTTCCTTGGAACTGCTGAGAGCCAACGCCGCCAGTTCAGGTTGTCTCATGGACTCACCTGCAATAGCTTTTTATTTTACAGTTTCTTGTTGGTGCCATCAGCACTGGCCATGAAGCATGTCGGTAACACAGGATTGCTAGACTAGACCCATGTGTCAGCGGTATAGGTGATAACGTTACAATTTAACCCTTTCAGTAGTATCTCTGAAAACCAGGCCACTCTTTCGGCGTCAAGGAGGTTAGCAGACTAGTCTGCACCTTTCGATAGCATCTGTTTAAGACTGATATGTTAAAAGCTGCACAAAGCTCTTGGGCCTTTCTGTTAAACTTCAATAAAAATTTAACTAACAATGGAAACGATCCAGTGTGTAGATAGAAGGTGCACCGAAATGCTATAAGCACCGATATTCCGCAAGAACTTAATGGATCCAAACTGGGAGATCTTACCGTTCTAGTTCAAGTTGTCCTCTCTGGTACAAGTTTCCCATTTTGAATGACATCTTTCAGATGTTCTCTATTCTTGATTGAAAGAATCCTAAATACCGGAATAAATTTCAGATGTAAAATTGCAACGCACCTCATGTGGAATGCATGCATGAATGTACTACACAATCTTTACCAAGCACTGACCTTGCTATCTCACGTTATGAGTACCTGTAAAAGTGTATTTAAGAAATAGCTTGACGTCTTTTGTAAGGGGGGGGACAAAAATGTGAGTAATCAGAAATAAAGTTGACTCAGCAGATCTTTCCATTAAATACCAATTTTGCATTAATAAATTATAGCCCTGGATAAGCAAATTAACAGTAAAGCTATATGCCTAATTCTGTTGGACTCCACTGTGCTCACAGTCAGTAAAGTTACCACGTGGAAATGATTCCTTACGTTTTAGTTGAAGTCTTATGATAGAAATTAGTTTTTCTTCGATTAATGTTTCGCAGTGAGTGCAGCTATAGAAGAGTAGAAAAATGAGGTGCGTTATGGTTTTTTTAATCCGCCTTAGAAATCAGAAACAAAATTATCAACTGAAGTGCTGGGATATACCAAATATAACACACAAGTTGTTATATATACACCAATATAACTATATATACATATAACAATGTATAATTTCTATATATATATATTTAGATTTCTATATCCATGGCAGCATTTCTCGAAGTAAATAGGTTAAACCTTGCAAATGCAACATATTTGATTGTGAAGTCACGGGAAAATGAACATGCTGTGAACTTTTCTGCCTAGAATTTTCCTAAGAGTCTTTCTGTCTTTTTGCTAAGTTATATATACACCAATATAACTATATATACATATAACAATGTATAATTTCTATATATATATATTTAGATTTCTATATCCATGGCAGCATTTCTAGAAGTAAATAGGTTAAACCTTGCAAATGCAACATATTTGATTGTGAAGTCACGAAAAAATGAACATGCTGTGAACTTTTCTGCCTAGAATTTTCCTAAGAGTCTTTCTGTCTTTTCTAAGCTGTAATCCTCTCAGAGGTTTTTCAGTTGTTCATGGATTGATTAATAAATACCATTTACTTAACATCAGTACCACTTAAGTGTCCTTTAGTTTTGTGATTCCAACACTGTAGAAAATGCTCAGTAGAAAAGAAAGATTTCATATAGAGTGGTAAAGATGCCCTATAATTAAAAAAAAAATTAAGGAAGAAAGAGGGGGGGGGGGGGGGGGGGGGGGAAGCCAGCATTTTAATTACATTAAACAGACTTGTCTGATACAGTTAGGATTTATTTATTAACTTAAATTCACATTTCTATGCCTTTAGGATTCGAGGCCTCGCACCTTCCTCATAGGCTGCATCGGAGTCAGTGGCAAGACCAAATGGGACGTTCTGGATGGGGTTGTAAGACGATTGTTTAAGGTTAGTGAGTACAGTTTGCTGTGTGCTTGAATTCTCCTGTTGGATTTTGATGGTACCAAGCAATATTTAACTTGCTGTGATTATTACTGTTACAGCATAGAACAAAGTCACAGAGATTTCAGTGCTGCCTAACGTAACTTGCTGTTATTATTACTGTTATAGCATAGAACAAAGTCACAGGGATTTCAGTGCTGCCTAACGTTTCGTGTCCCTTTTTCACCCTAGGAGTATATCATTCACGTGGATCCCGTGAGCCAGCTGGGACTGAATTCAGACAGCGTTCTGGGCTACAGCATTGGAGAAATCAAACGCACTAACAGTGCAGAGACACCTGAGCTGTTGCCCTGTGGCTATCTCGTTGGAGAAAACAACACTATTTCGGTTACCGTCAAAGGTAGTTACGCTTGACCTGTCTGTTGTATTTCTCAGTAATTACAGTTTTATCAAAGCTTGCTGTGTCAAGAAACTCAGAGGAGTAGAAACTTTTTATTGTTTCTTTTTCCCCGTCTCTGACTTTTATTTACTGGTCCTTCTATTTTCATTTGATAAAGACAGCACTTAGAGTATGCTAATTCTATAAATTCAGCAAATTTTCACCCTGTAACGGTAGGAATAATTACACACACAGCAGTTTTCTCCACGTACCTTGAACTGATGCCTGGAGTTGTCCTGTAGAAGACATCGCAACACAAGGGACATAGTGGAGTTGTTTGAGCAGCAGAGTACCTTCCAAATGAATAAAGCCTCAGAATTTCATTACCTCTTTATAACAGCTATAGTTGTTATTTCCTTCATGCAGAGTAAAAAAATTCTTGATTTAACTTGCTTGATTGGTCTCACTGAAGAGTCCCTCCTTAGACACCAGTAAGGAGGGATCCCAGAATTCATGGGACACCTTAAAATCTGGATTTTTTCAAAACGTATGGTTTTCAGAATTCTCATCGATTTCATTGTATCATACTGATAAGAATTTAGTGCTTATATTTCTCATATGGTTTCTCATTTGGTTTCTCAGGGAACCATTTTTATATGAAAACTATACTATGGAACTAGATTGGAGGGAAAAAATCCTCAACCGCTGCATTTTGAATGTACCTCAGTTTGCTCAAAGCTAGACCAGTGAAATCTCGAGCATAGATCTGCATACAGACGGTAGAGTATTTGAGAGCATTGCCAAGCACTCTGCAGCTCAACTTTGAAATTTGACTGTGGCATTTGACTGAAAGTAGTTTGATTTTTGAATATTGCTGTAAAAAATCAATTGCCTTGGATAGCAAATCAGTGGGCAGGAGGATAAAATATAAGCCATGAAAGATCTCAATTTACTGAGGCTTGATGTGAACCCAGGGTATTCTACTTACTTAGAATACATTGCCGATAGTAAATCCCGACTGAAATGTTGCTTAAGGTCTAGCCGTATCTGTAAAGCTGCAATCTGATTTTATATTTAACTTGCATTGGCTTGACTTGTACTTTGAAGGTTCATATGTGATAACAGTTTTCAATAACACAGAAATGTATTTAATCAATTTATGGAAAATCACTTACATATACCTTTGAGATATAAAGCTGCCTATATAAATATTTAATATTCCAAATAACCATTGAGGTGCAAACATTTCTGTGTGTGATCTGCCAACTTCCCTTTCTGCTGTTTATTTTGAAGCACTGTGTATTTTCCCCGAGCCAGTTCTGCCTAAAGTGACTGCTGACATTGCGTAAATGCTTATCAGTAGGAGTTTTATGTTAGAAGAGATAACTATCAGCATACAGAGAAGGAGTTTAATTACAAGCATTTGGGAAAGTAGGGGGAGTTGATGATAGCTGGGGTTTTTGTGTCTAGTGATTCAAAAGTAAACCGGTAAATTCTGGATGAATGCGTACGGTACATGGCGAAATACTGCAAAATGGATGGTTTGTGTGTGAAAAATGTGGCCTGGAATTATTTGTATGGCACCTTTCGTAGGGCCTTGGACACTGTAGGATGCAGCTGAGTACTCTGAACACTGGGAGAGCTGAAGGAGGATCCAGGCTAAGCCCATAGGTCACTTCTGCACTTGTTTTACCAGCTTTATATGTGCTCCTCGACCACGGGGGATACCAGAGTGGGGAAGGGATTTATATCTGAATTGAGAAACAGCTTGGTCAGGTCAGATCTAAATCTGTTGTTTCTGTTATTTTGGGGTTTTCTTCTACTATCACTGGGCCCAGGTACACTCACAAGATCACATTTTTCAGTTGTACGGTTTGACTATCTAGTCATTTCAAATAATCTTGATTTGTTCAAACTCCACTAACGGGATTGCTTTGCAGCACTACAACTACAGTACTACAACTACATACAACTAAGTTGTAATTACCTAAAAATGCAGGTCGTTTGGATAAAAATTGGGAATCCCTCAAATGAGGTATCTTTTCCTGTTGCAGGTATCTGTGAGAACAGTTTGGACGGTCTGGTGTTTGAATCGTTGATCCCAAAGCCTATACTGCAGCGTTATGTCTCTCTCCTGATGGAACATAGACGGATTATCTTATCTGGCCCCAGTGGCACTGGTAAAACATACCTAGCAAACCGTCTGTCTGAGTATATGGTCCTTAGAGAGGGCAGGGAGTTGGCCGATGGCATTATTGCAACCTTCAATGTGGACCATAAATCCAGTAAGGTGAGGAAACAGAAATCATCCTTGCACAATGAATGCTACCATATATGAAAAATGAGAGACTCCTCCTTTATTAACCCATCAAAAGCTGATTTTAAACTTATGTTTCTTTTTAAAGCGTTACGTTAATCCTGAAGGGAGTAATATTTAATATTTTCAGAGCTGCAGATTCACCTGATTATAGCCTGAAATAGCAGGCTTCCAGGTGTATATTTAAACCCTTAAAGGTGTCATGATTTTCAAGTGGTTAGGAGCCTGAGAATTGCTGAGAAAGTGAAACACCTGCATAAAATTCCCAGCGACTTAAGCAGTCCCTATTGCATGTGGGCATTTTCCCAAAAACCCTCAAATGCATCTCTAGGCTGTCAAGAGTTTCTGCAGCTGCAAATATCAGCAGTTCTAATCTGCATATACTGGGTTTGGAGTGACTGTTGTCCAGACACATTCCTGCGCCGGTAAGGCATGTCTCTGCTTTTTTATGTGCTGCTGGTTTTGCTGAATATACCTCCAGTGAACGTCTAGATTAAAGAAGGGGAAGAAAAAAAAAAAAGCTGTATATTTGATGGCCTTAGGCACATTTTCCTCTGGAGGAAAGGGATGGTTGAAATTGTGGTTGTAGGCCACTGGTATAATTTGAGACATGCTGTGGAATAAATGCTTTAAAGCTGCTGAGAGCGTTTCAACCACACCCAGTCACCTGGCAGCAGCCCCGCAAGCTCATTCTTCTTTCACGGCGTTACTGAAGGCATCCGAATTTGGCCTCTGCCGAGGGGTGCTTTATTCCAGGTTAGTTTTATTGGCTGTATTTTGATAGACACACAGTTGCAAGCAGATACAACAAACCTAGCTGGGATGCAAGGTTTGGTTTGGTGTATGGAGAGTTGAACAAGTTCCTGAAAAGAGAGAAAAATACATTTCAGACCTCTGAGTGTCAGATTAGGACAGCATGAATGAAAAAACACAAACCAAACAAGAACATCTTACCCCGCTTTAGGCCCTTACCTCACACAGGATTTCTGATACAGTCTTTGAATCTTCAGCATAACCTACAAAAGAGAAAGAAACCCATATTCTTCCGTTTTCTCATGGAAAATGTGTGCATTTGTAAGATGGCAGGCTCTTTTGCTTTAGATTTCATGACAACGCTAGTAGCTTATTTATCTTAACTGGATTTTCAAGGAATATGATGAAAACTTTTTTTTTTTTTGTCCTTTTTCTTTTCTTTATATATGCTTTGCAGGAACTCCGCCAATACCTGTCCAACCTAGCAGACCAGTGTAACAGTGAAAATAACGCTGTGGATATGCCTCTTGTAATCATTTTGGATAATTTGCATCATGTTAGCTCCCTAGGAGAGATCTTTAATGGACTTCTAAACTGCAAGTACCACAAATGGTAAAGAAATAATATCGGAACACATTCCAAATTTCAATACTGCCGTCAGACCACTGCCGTTGCAAAATGTGATCGCAAAACCAAACTCTAGATTAATTTGGTAAAGTGGACTGAGATGGCCAGGCCGTCCATATTATGGACAGCACTTCAGAGGTTTTTTACTTCATAAAATGATCAATTCCTCTGAAATCAGTAATAAAAAAGTAGTAGAGGCTTCGGGTAATTTGCATTCACTTCATGCAGTAGATCTTCAATACAAAAACCCCAGTTTTAGTGAAAGTTCCTGCTTTGAGATTTCTGTTTTGTTTTCAGAATTTGATGTTCCCAGAAGTCAGATTCTCAGTAGAGAATTTGGTTATAAGTAACTACAAAACCCTTCTTTGACAAAAGAGGTTTGAATAACCTTGTTTAATGTTGAGATCTTACTAAAAAGTTGTTTTTCAAAATTTACAAGTATGATTTGCTTGATTTTTATTTTTTATTTTTTTTAATAGTCCATATATTATTGGCACAATGAACCAAGCCACCTCCTCAACACCTAATCTTCAGCTTCACCATAATTTCAGGTACTGTTTATTCATGTTTTTTATTTATGTTTGTGGGCTGGCAAAGGAGTAATGGCTACTGAGTCATCTGAAATTGTTCTTATCAGCTGAAATAGCAAACTGAGAGAGAAATACCATTCCCTACTAGTTGCTGCCCTAACATGTCCAGCTTTGTTATGATGCTGTTACTAAAGTGTTATGAACTGTGGTTCATAAAACCTTTCCTTTTCAGAGGATTGTTAAGATATTTGATCCTCTAACAAATTTTATATAAGATAATAGGCAAAGCAGATACTGAATGAGAAATAAGCTGAAACAATGCACAGTACAAATTGTTTCATCTAGTGAATGCATCGTTCCAAAATAATTTTTGCTAAGAAACGTATGTGACTGGGGTAACCCATTTTGACCATGATAATCATCTAGAAATAATAAAAGAAATTTAGCCCAGGTATGTTCAGTAGTATGAAAGAGAAATAATGGACATTTCTGCCATTCTGCCTTAGATGGGTGCTATGTGCTAACCACACTGAGCCGGTCAAAGGCTTTCTTGGCCGTTTCTTGAGAAGAAAACTAATTGAAACAGAGATCAGTGGCAGGATGAGAAATGCAGAGCTGGTTAAAATTATTGATTGGATTCCCAAGGTCTGGCAACATCTGAACAAATTCTTGGAGGCTCACAGCTCCTCTGATGTTACTATTGGTAAGTGCTCTGCCCATATGCCCAGGCATGTATAAATGTATGTATTTTATTCCCTTGTGTATCGGGTGCATCCTTGTACGTTTCCTTGTGCTATATCAGGTAAAAAAGGTTTCTTTAAAACCCTACTTTTAGGTGGCAGCGTACTCTGAGGCAAACTGTACGACAAGTTTCTAAACTTTTTTTTTTTTACTTTTTCTAAGAAAAAAGGACTTCTTTCTAAGTCCTGGATACAAACTGTGTTATGAAATTTGGTTACTTGCTCTCACCTTGAAGGCTATAGTTTTTCAAGTCAATTCAGAGGATTTTTGAGCTCTCGGGAAGAGCAATTCACCAGGTAGCTACTTACGTTCTCTCATCCTTGGCTGCTTTCTCCAGAGAACTGGAAGTTGTTTGATCCTGGAAAAAAGGACTTCTTTCTAAGTCCTGGATACAAACTGTGTTATGAAATTTGGTTACTTGCTCTCACCTTGAAGGCTATAGTTTTTCAAGTCAATTCAGAGGATTTTTGAGCTCTCGGGAAGAGCAATTCACCAGGTAGCTACTTACGTTCTCTCATCCTTGGCTGCTTTCTCCAGAGAACGGGAAGTTGTTTGATCCTATTTTGAGGCGTATCATGATCATGATTTGAGTGTAATACCTGAATTTCCCTTTCCAGGTCCACGGCTCTTCCTCTCCTGTCCGATAGATGTAGATGGTTCTAGAGTTTGGTTTACTGACCTGTGGAACTACTCCATCATCCCCTATCTTCTGGAGGCAGTTAGAGAAGGGCTACAGGTGAGCAGGCAAAAGTGAAAAATCATAGGTCTTGAATGGTATCTATTCAACAGCATCGGACAAAACTGAATAATGGCAACATTTTCTCTAGATACACCTTTGCACACTGAATACCTGCATGTCTGTGAAAATGTAGCCTAAATTGTCATTAATTTCAGGCAGAATTATTCTCATCAAACGATTTTGAAATATAGAGTGGAAGCACTAGAAGTCCAGATGAGATTTTTTTTTTTTAAAGGTGTTTAGATGCCAAACTACTGATGTTTTCAGTGGGGGGAGTTAGGCACCCAAGTATCTTTCAATAATCTGTTCCAGAAGCACACCTTAAAACTGTACCGTGCCTCTGAAAAACGTGTTTGTGGTCATTAACTTCGTTATGCAGGATTTTCCTTTGTAAATCAAATCTTTCAACAGAGGAGGAACAAAGCTGTGTATGCGAGAGGAACATACTAATGAGTGACAGGATCAGTATCAGTGACATTTTGATTACTTCTCAGTCTACAGGATGAAATTTTTAGTAGATTCCTTCATAATTCTTTCAGAGGCCATAGTGAAATAATCATTGATTGCCTGTAGTTAGCAACTGATTCATACTCTAGCAATTTGGATAGTTTTAAGCGTTACCACAGAATTCTTAGCGTCTCCACGACAATAAAGCATGTTGGAATCAGGAGGAGGGTTCAACAGAGGATTGCTGTTGACTTGCCATGCAACTATGGAAAAAATGACCTTTTTTTATTCTTCAGTCCTCTGTTCACAGAATAAGCATGGCAGCACAAGATTTAAAAGACATTTTTGGAGGTAGCATAATCGAATATCAGTAAATTCTGGGCGTTGCATGCATGAAAGCTAAACATGAGATCACACATACAGAAATAAAAAGGTGGATCACAGTGAGAGTCTAGAAGACTGAAAAAGGGCTAAAGGTAGATGGAATAATAGGAAATTATGGCAATGCATTGGGAGCTTGTGTTTTGGTAAAAGGACAAATGCCACTTTGAGGGCATAAGCTATAATTACATCTGATAGAGACAGGAAGAGAATAGAACTTCTGTATGTAAAAAGACTTACTAGAAAGATAAAGTGGAAAGGGTTCAGAAAAAAGCAGTGGGTATCATTAAGATACGGGAAGCATTATTCAATGAGAGATGAGAAGCTCAAACTATTCAGTTTATTCAAAAGGAAGCTAAAATATTACTTGGTCTGTGGGAGTCTTCTGTTTTAGTCTTGCAGGGAAAAAAGTCTAGTGGATGTTTGACAAGTCTGGACTAGAAGAATTCAAACTATAAGCAAGACATGGCTTGTTATTAGTAAGAATAATTCACAGTTATGAAATTTTACTTACAGAAGTAATAGGTTCTCCATCACATATGTCTCTGGGTCTGAAGTCTTTCTGAAACATGAAATAACTCCAAGTACGAGCTCATGGAGAACCAGTTGTGTTGCAGAATGGTTCCTTCATGTTTGTGAAAAAGTTCTCTCCATTCTGCTGCTGCTTAGGGCTCACCATTGCAGTGTTTGTCAGGATGCCTTGCCATTAAGATATGTTAAAAAAGTGTGAAAGATTTCTTTGGGAAGATACTGGGGTTTTGGTTTGATTTGCTTGTTTGTTACGTTTCTTTTCTGTGCAGTACCCTTTCTGTAGTAGAGGTTCAGCTCTCGTCTGCATGGGAGTACTCTGCAGAGAATGGAGAAATCATGAAGATGCACCAGTCTGAGTACTTGAAGAAGTACTAAATGTGAGTTATTTAAAAATTAAAAAAAAAAAAAAAAAAAAAAGGGATTTTACATTGTCCGGTTAACAACCACCTTGGGTTTCATTTGCTGTCTATACAGCAGAGATTTGTAGGTATTAACCGAGAGCGAGAGAAGACAACCCTGTCATAGAAAACAGCTTTTACTAATGGCTCCTTACAATTCTATGAAATACATGAAGAACTCATGTATTTGTGCAAACTGTGTTTGCCTTTTGAAATTTGTCAGTGCCTGGAGACCTCATTTTCTTTGAGACGATTGTGTTAAGCTCTTAGTGAGGAACATGATAGGTCCTAAAGTACAACACACGGAGAGGAACCTTGCTAGAAATAGAACAGGAGAACCATTTTACATAAAACTTCCTATAAAGGAAGGTAATGGGAGCCAATAATCTTTGTGACCTAAAACAAGCGACAAGAGAGCGTGTGACTTTGTTTCCTCCTGGAAAGGAGAAAGCTGATCCTCACAGTGATGCTTGGGCTCCTTGTACTGTGTTTTGAAGCTCTCCTATCGGCTGATCAGTAGGTGTGGAAAGCATTGAAAAATTAGTAATAGAAATGAAGAGAAAGAACAACAATTAGTAAAACCATCTTTTTCCTTGCTTGTTTTGTTTGCTTGCCTGATATCTGCATCTTTGCTTAGGTTATTCGAATGGCTTGCATCCCAAATACAAGGATTCCAGTTTCTCACTTTGTGCTGTAGATTCTGTATCCGCTTCAGTCCCATTTCCCCAAATTCCGCTAATTCATTTCCATTTAAATAATTTCTCAATTTACGCTAGAATTTCTCTTTTGTTGAGTCTGTGGATAAGACCCCAGTACTTGAAGAGTAGCCGGAGTTGTGCTAATTAACATGCTAATGCTAGAAATGTGTGTTTCATTTTGGGGATATGTTCTGTCCCCCACATCCACAAAGGCTCCTCTGAGAACACATCTTCTGTCACGAAATTGCCTGCCAGAAAGGAAGGGTGGACTGCTGATTTCACTCTGATCTCTGTGGATCTAAACTGAGCTATTTTTATATATCTGTTTCTCATTTGGAGAACTATTTTGGGTCAAAGACAAGTGAGCCAAATGGATCCTTACAATAATTGCTCCCATTGGAGCTGAGTTTTTTTGTTCTTCAAAACAGGGATGTGAAAATTAGAGGGTTATATAAAACCCCAGTCCTTCCTGCTTGGTGTATCGATACAGAATGCAGCACCAGCAAAAAGAGGACCCAAAATCCCTGCGGCTTCCTGCCACCGTCACTCGTACGCCAGTCATTTCCCTGTGGTGCTTTGTGAAGCAACCTGTTAGATTCTTGCCCCCGTAATTGCTCTCTAGAAAAGGTACACGTGAAAGGGATGGACAGAACTGGTTGCTGTGGAAGGGAACAGTGAGTTAGTCTTTCGGTCTCTCATCTGCTGAAGATATGTGATGATTTCATATCTCAAAATGGGAATTTTACTTATTAGCTAATTTTCAGAAATGAGCTAGAATCCACATGGACTTTCTAGGTGGCAAGGACATGTGAAAAATATAAAATCCTCTCCACTTAGCAACTGGCATGTATTGCTGTAAATTCAAGAACAAGATTAAAATCGGAGATCTGGGTTACCACAGCTTGAAGACATTATGCTGGGAAAATAATATAGTATAGTATTTGGGTTGTGGAAGAGGCTGTGTTTAAGATTGCCTAGCACCATCTGCTGGGCACCTCTGCTCTGGGCTGGGACTTGCTCAGTTCTGCTTCAGAATAAAGCAGATGTTGGTATTTAGAGCCATTTAATACTTTGTGATTTGTGCATGGCATTTGGCTGTCATCTAGGACAAAGCTTGCATTCACATCTATGTTTCACTTAAATTTAAGTTTCTTGTAACCGCTACAGGGAGGCTCTAGTAGAATCAAGGACTTCATTCGGTGTGTGTAAATTAACACAGCCAAATTTTCAAAGAAAGGGATAGGCTGTGAACTACCTGACATCATTTAGAATGGAAGCCGTTGTTATTTCGTAATATTGCCGAGGAATGTCTGTCAAAGTGCCATTCTGACAGCACTTGCCTGACGGGTACCTGCAGAAACACTCTGCTGCCATGCAGGAAGATCAGATTTGGGTTCATTAACCATGTATCTAGATGAAGTCACTCTTTTGCGGTCTGTTTGGATGCAGCATTTTGGGGACCTGGTTGCACTGGAAGCAGTTGTTTGCTTCTGTAGTGCAAGAATGTTCCAGGGACTTCTGGTAAAGTGAAGAACAGCACTTAAAAGCTCAAAGGTTTGCTCTAACTGTTTGGCAGTGGGGAGTATAACAAAATGGGTGTGTGCAAAAAATCACAAAAAAAACAGGAATAAATAGCTATGAGGAAAGTGAGATAGTCTTAGATCCGTTAGAAAGCTGATGAATTTCTTTGTTAGACCACTGCTTTTCCCCCTGTGCGTTGTGCAGCAAAGGGAGAGTTCTCTGAATTCAAGTGACAAAATGCCAGTGACGAACTCCAGTTGCTGAAGGATGTTTAGGCTGAAATTTGTTAAGCAGAAGTAAACATCTTAAAGTCACTTGAAGTTGTATTTATGCTTTTGAAAGTCATATGGCATTAAAATGAATTTATTATCTAATTAAGGCAAACTTAACAAGAAGAATACGTTGGGATTCAGTAACACAGTCTGTTCAAAACAGAAAAAGTTTTTGAAATAGAGCTTGCTTACTTGAAATAGGAACATGAACATAGCCAAATCCTGCTGGCGCTTCTTCTTGGTTGAGTACAAAGAAATTCCCCTGACTTGAAAACCTTTTGCTATGACATCCATCATTATTGCCTGATGACAGGTCTCACGTTTCCTCCTATGCATTCCACTGACAGCGGTTTCACGATGACAGCAAAGGCAGATAAGGCAGCTGCTGGTGCGATCCAGGTGTCAACATTGACGGCTTCTTTTGTGTATCGGCTTTAATATTTAAGTTAACTTTATTGAGTGAGGTTATTTTCAGGTCTCCCTTTCTTCAGCTGGTGCCAACAGAAGGGCACTTCGGTCTCAAAAGAGGTGGTCAGCCTCTTCCACATCAGTTGCCATTAAAAGTAGCTAAAACTTTGTATGTCATTAGCGTAAGGGAAATCTCATTAGGTTTTTTCTCAGCCCTGCTTGCAAGTGTTTTCTGCAATCCAAGACTCATGGCACATTCATTTTGGTTAGGTAGGCACTGAATGAAATGGCAGACTAGTAAGAATGTTTTACACGTTTTTATGCTTTTCCAGTTGTATGGGAGGAGAGCGCCCTGGGAGGATCCTGCCAAATGGGTAATGGACACCTACCCCTGGGCAGCCACCCCACAGCACCATGAGTGGCCTCCTCTGCTACAGCTGCGGCCTGAAGACGTGGGCTTTGACGGCTACTCGATGTCACGGGAAGGCTCGACCAGCAAACAAGTTCCAGTGAGCGATGCTGAAGGAGATCCTTTGGTAAGCTCTCGGTTTTGAAACGGCAGAACTGCTTCGTTTCCCTTGTTTCTAGGGATTAGAAGCAGGAGTAAAAAAAGTAAAGGACAGCTGAGGAGTGATGAAAAGTTTTAGAATGAGAAAGCAATGTTTCTGGAGAAGTCATCAAGTCAGCTCGGGGAATGCATTTGCACAGAAAGCCCGTACAGTTTTGCAAGAAACAGCAGCAGAAGTTTTTCAGATTCATTTGTTGAGGATGTTTTGAGGCTAAGTACAATAAACTTAATTTCTACACTGTGGAATTAAATATGTGATCTTGTTACACACACTCGAATAACACAGTGGAACCATTTCATTTAGCCTGTTTTGCCACAATCACAGAATCACAGGCTTGTTGCTTTACTTCACGTGGCTTTTAGAGCTGTATTCTTGACACCAAGTGAAAACTGAGATTTTCAAAGAATATATGAACTAATAGTCACTGACTGGTGTCTAATTTATGAACCAGAAATACCACACAAGCATATAGGGAAACGTTAACATGTATTTGTATAGAATGTATAAATTGAGCTTGAAGGTAACACTAGATACCCATTTTCTTCCAATGGGAAACAATTGCTGAAGCTGCTGTGCAAACTGAATGCCCTGAAGCTGTTCTGTTGAGGTCTACATTTTTCTGGACAGTTGGGAGTATAGAATGTGTATTACAGTTTTTACTAGCTCATACACACATACACGAATATCAAGCTAGATACTAGGACATTTGGATTTGCCTCTTCTGACTGACCTGTCCATATTTCCATGGGTCAGAGGAAGAGAGGGGTAGGATGCTTGCAGAATCCTGTCGAGTACGGCTGTGGACTAATTAATCCCTTCAATCTTCTCATTATCACCTTTACTGGAAAAGCATACTTTTTACGACTAACTTGCATGCTGCCATAATATGATTTACAGTTAATTTCTCTTTTCAGAGACTCAGTATTAATTACCCTGCTTGTTTCTTCCTTTCCTTTGTTACCCACTGGCAAAGTGAATGCCACCGTAGCTTTCGTATGGAGTTGATATTCTTTCTACCTCAGAATACAAATAATCGTGAACTTCTGTGCCTTTGCAGATGAACATGCTAATGAGACTGCAAGAAGCAGCCAACTACTCAAGTCCCCAGAGTTACGACAGTGACTCTAACAGCAACAGCCATCATGATGACATCCTCGATTCGTCTCTGGAGTCGACATTGTGATCCTCCTCAGACAGAAATAGGTGGTTTCCATTACTGCTCTCCCACTTGGCAAGAACCCTGATCACAGACTCATGAAAAGAACACGTTCCCGGGCTGGGCTGGGATCTCAGTATTAGAGCTGCATGAACAACAGGACACTTGGAGTCAGTCTTGAACCTGGGTGCAGGCAACCCAAGCAACCTTTGTATTGTTTTTCTTTTGACGATGATGAGAACTGCACTATTCCTTTGTTTTCTTTTGTTTAGTTGCTGTAAGCTCTCATGCCTAAGATACTGAAGATGTTAAAAATAATCATCATTACTAGTTGTTGAAGGGGGGGGGGGGGGGGGGGGGGAACTTCACAGCTATGAAGCAAACAGCTTTGTGCCATGTACTGTCCAGAAGGAGAGGGGAGAGGAAATTTTTGCCTATGCTGCTTCTGACCAAACGCATTTAGGTGAGGGCTGGACTTTTACCAATCAGCTTTGCGGATTAAACTCAGCTTCATATAGTTCTGGTGCTATAACAATATCGCTTGCCTTGGTAATAATACTCAATAAAGGCAAAGCTGCAAAACAGGGAAGTTTGAATAAATATTAAAAAAGAGGAAAAGAAAAAAAAAAAAGAAAGCGCGCTGCTCCCCTTGCCAGTCTGAGACCTTGGCTTTCTTTCATTGTGTGTTTATAAAGATATATATAAATATTAAAAAAGAGGAAAAGAAAAAAAAAAAAAAAAAAAAAAAAAAAAAAGAAAAATTGCTGCTCCCCTTGCCAGTCTGAGACCTTGGCTTTCTTTCATTGTGTGTTTATAAAGATATATATATAAATAGGAATATAAAAATATATATATACAGTCTGAACAAATCAGGTTTTTTCAAACACTGTGTAACAATCAATCCTACTACAAGTGAAAGATCAGGTAGCCCTTCGCTAGTCAGGGCCTGATTCTCTTCCCACTTACATCCACGTAAGCAACTCGGTTGACTTCGGTGGCATTACACCCGATTTACTTACACCGATGAGAGTGAGTTTCCCTCCTCCGCAGAAGTCAGCAAAAGGGCCATGCCCCGTGAAGTCCTACAGCTCCAAAGGACCTTCGGCAGTGCACAGGCGTTGTGAGCCCTGTACACGGAGGTGAGCTACACCCCTGACAAAGGGGTTAATCAGACTTTCCGTTTTGAATTCTTGCCATGAAATGTTACAGCTGTTTTCTAAAAACTTTGTGTTTTGTTCAGAGTTTTTGTTCCAATCAGCACAACCATAAATGGGTTAATTGAAACTCAGCTCTGTGACAGTTCCAGCGCTACTCTGGTGACAACATTTACTTCCATGATTTTTCTTTTTAATTGGGGGGGGGGGAAGTATTTTAGCAGTATTCAGGTCTGGAAAAAAAGGAGGGAAGGTACTGCGTCTTTTAAGTTTAGCTGGGCCATGCTTTTGAGTCTTGGCAGAGCTGTGAACCTGGTTTTATTTCTCCTCCTCTCTGAACGCACACACCTACACTACCAGTGTTAAGGCTTGTACTTCTGTTGGGGAACAAGAACACCTCCCAGAGAATTGCACTTTCCTTTTTACGGAAGCAAATGCTTACACCACCATCTCCACAACGTCAGCTGTACCTCAGCAAAAGCGTCACTCCTCAATATTGATTCGTACTAGCCTTTCCAGCTATCTTTTGGTGCTGACTTTTAAAGCGATGCCTTATTTTGTACTAATTGTGTTTGATTAAATTAGTGCTGTATATTATGGGATTTTATTTAAAGAAACAGGGCTAAAGTCATCTCTCGGAATATCATAAGTTGCTGTGAATATTGTTTGTATGAGATACCAGAATTTGTTTAAATGTGACAAAAAAAGGAGGGAAATGAGATAACTTTTCAGGTTCATATCAATCCGCAGCTAATAAATCACTGAAGAGCTGTTTTATCCATGCAGGAGGAAAAAGAAAAAGCTTTTCAACTATAATAAATGCTGTCATTAATAAATTACAGGAATATGCTGGTTTTTCAATGTACAGAAAAAAACTTACTACAAACACTTTTTTAAGAGCTTGTGGGTTTAAAGTAATATAACAGACAAGTTCATGCTTCTGTGACTCAGCTCTAAGAGGATCGTTTTATTATACCTCATGACTTTCTGTAACATAACTGTACTTTGTCTTACTGAGCTGGTCTTGAATCTGCTCCTGTTACAACTTTTAAGTGCTGATGACTTTTTTTTTTTTTTTAAAGAAAAATATTGTAAAAGAAAAATTTAAATATTTTAATGATGGGGGGGGAAGAGCTTGGTGGTGTTACTGTTTAAACCGTATGAACTCTATTTCATTATTTCACTGAATGGAATACCAGGGGTTACTCAGCCAATGTTCCTAATCCAGTTCTTGGTACTGTAAAAATGGGATAAATCTGTATGGAATCAAATACATAGCATGCTGATGATGAGTTTGAGAGAGGTTAATTTTTCCAGTAGTCTTGACAATTATGCTTCCCAGCACTGACTTCACCTGCTACTACTGTGAATTTTGGTACCTAATCCCCCAACTGAATCCATGCAGATAGAGCATGTGCCTGTAAAAAAACCCAGTTGCAGGGCTAGGGCTTTAAACGGACTTAATATCCTAGAAAATTTCTCAGTTAACCTTTAACTGACTGCTATAAGACATGATTAAAATGGTGTTTTATTTGTGGGGAACGGGGTATTTTTTTTCCCTCATGTTTAATCCTGTGCTTAAGCTCAGGAAGAAATTTCTGTTATCTCTTATTTTTTATTGACACTACCTTGGATTACAGTGAGAGAGGCAATTTTGAGTAGGCTAGGCATTCAAGCATCACAATATTCAGTGTCTTTTCTGAAACTTCGGGAAGCAGGGTGACCTGTTGCGCACACGTCTTAGTTTTTATCAAGACTTTTCATAGATTCAGTCTTTCTTTAAGTGACTTTGTTCTCATTTAAGGCTTTTTCAAAATGCTTCCTTTTTTTTTTTTTGCCTTTTTTTTCTTACAAAGTTGGCTTGTTTAAAAAAAAAATCAAGAAGAAAGAAATGCAAGATTCTATGCAACATTCATGTTGAGTTATAAATTGAAAGTATAAACCATTTTCTTTCCTTCAGAACTGCCAAGAATGATACAGGCCATAAATGAGATGTGGTTTATTTGGGGAAGGGGAGGGAGGGGGTTGGTTAGCCTTTTTGTACATTTTGGAAGAAGCAAACTGATATTTCATTGTTGATGCTTAACTTCAATATTATCTGTATGAAATCTTTGTCTAAATGTGGCAATTTTCTTTCAAGAAAAAAATACAAAAACAAAGCAAAAAAATCTTTCTTTGTCGATATTAAATGGAAGGTTGCTGTTTTGATCTAGTCGTTTCCAGTGGAACAGTTTATGAAATATGTTCTATAAGATGTACATTTTTTCATTGTAACATAGAAATGTAAATATTTGATTAAAAGTGCTGCATTTTGATGAATTTTTTTTAGCCATTTTTAAAGAGAAAAACTAGGAATTTAGTATTTTGTGTACGTTTATGATGTTTTCCATTTGCTCCTCTCCCTATTTAATTTTCAGTTCTCATTTAGGATTGGAATTTGTGAATGGTCTGTTTGAGATCATGCCTCCCCTTTCTCACCCTCCCCGTTTCTCCCCCTTCCCCGCCCCCTGTGTCATGGAGAATAAAGCTGATGATTGTACCAGTCTTAAATTATTCATGATTCAATAAAATTGATGCTTATTTATTCAGATCTGTGGCTTCCCAGAACTTTTTGTCCCTTCTTAATCAACAGTTTCTGTTTTTTTCTTTGAAGGTTGTGGGGTTCAGTTCTTGTTTTTATTGGCTTCTTATAAGTACTTGTGAAAAGATGCCAACAGCCCTTACCCACATCCAGGAGGCAATTTAGCAGAGGGACTACACCGATACGGTTCTCTCCCGTAGCTAATGTTTGCACACAGTATCCATCAAGATCTGCTCAAGACAAGACTGGTCTATCCGTTTAGAGTGTCTCTGCATAAAGCTGACAGTCATACGTGGCCAGCAGGCTGGATGTACCCTGATACCAGCTGGTGCCAGCTTCTTTTTCAAGAGAAATAACCCCTGTTGGTCACAAGGGCTGCACATGGCAATGTATGTTAGGCTTATTCTGAACGTGCTTTGCAGAATGAACTTCATAGAATCATAGAGTGGTTTGGGTTGAAAGGGACCTTTAGAATCATAGAATCATAGAATCATTGAGGTTGGAAAAGACCTCTAAGATCATCCAGTCCAACCGTCAACCCAACACC
>NW_008795245.1:1170801-1183893 GCF_000699145.1 Aptenodytes forsteri | reverse complement strand
CCGGCCCCAGTACTGAGCCCTGGGGAACACCGCTCGTGACCGGCCGCCAACTGGATGTAACTCCATTCACCACAACTCTCTGGGCCCGGCCGTCCAGCCAGTTTTTGACCCAGCGCAGAGTACACCTGTCTAAGCCGTGAGCCGCCAGCTTCTCTAGGAGAATGCTGTGGGAGACGGTGTCAAAGGCCTTCCTGAAGTCCAGGTAGACCACATCCACTTTAAAGGTCATCTAGTCCAACCGCCCCTGCAGTGAGCATCTTCAACTAGATCAGGTTGCTCAGAGCCCTGTCCAACCTGACCTTGAATGTTTCCAGGGATGGGTAACTTCTAGGAGTGCTTAACTTGGTGACCCTGGGCAGACCAGACTGCTCACTTGTAATAAAAATCATGACATTTTTCTCATTTGCAGAAAAAACACGACAATTTTTCTGGTAACTTTGCAAAGGCTAAGTATTGTTGGCACCACTTTGATCTCCAAGGCAGGCTCTAGACTGCGTGTGTGCCCCAGTGTGAGTATGAGGCCATCTACAGGTCTTCACTTGCTCTGGTAGGTCTTTCAAACTATTTTCATTCTCATCTCTGGGGAATTGATTTAAAGGAAGGAAACCTCAGAGCATAAAGCAATTCAGTTCCACACATTATTACAATTTCCTCTTCACCCATTTGATAGAGACACTGTGATTATACAGTAATAAATGTATGTTGGTCAGTAAGAACATGTAGGGATCTATTCTCCTTTCAAATAAATGCTCTAGCTCAAGGAAAAAAGTACTCTCTTTTCAGAAAGGATAAATCCAAAAACCTCTGCACTTAAAAGTGTAAGGAATAATTCTCAACAGTAGTAATTCTTTTCCTGGAAACTATTTTCTATTCATATTTCTGCTTTTTGACAGTTCCTTGTAGTTATCTTGTCCTCATTTGAACTATTAATGTTGGTAGGACAGATTCACCTATATCAAAGAAAAAGTTTTGAATGAGAAGAAATTCTGCTGAAAATTGATGATCTGTGTTCAAGTTAGTTTAATCTAAAAACAGTCTTTTCTTTTAATAATGCAGCAGTGCAAACTGTAACTCAGAGCTGAGCTTCCAGAATGTGGTCTTCATCTGTCCCTCCACAGCAATTTTCCAGAGGCAGAATAGTTTTGGACGTGCTCGAGCAGATTTTTCTGTGTTCTGTAACCTTCCTTTGATTCACAGAATTGCATGTTTTAGAATTGGCCCTGGAAAACGCTCCAGCCCTGATCTTGGACAATGTTTGAATCAATACTGGACTGGCACTAAAATGCTTAGTATCTCTCAGGTACTCTTCTTCCCTTTCTTTTTTGGCTGCCCCGTCCCTTCCCCATGTTCTTGTTCTTCTCTGCTCCGTGCACTCTGTCTCGTACACTCATCTTCACTTTTTTTTTCCTTTACCTCATCTTTTCTTTAACCTTTGTTGCCCTGCTTTTCTGTTTCCAACATCCTATTTCATTCTTATTTTATATCCTTCCTGGATCCACCTCATCATTTCTCAGTGCCGTAGGATCAGTGCTGACTTCCCTTCTGCAACGTAAAGGGAAATTCCCTGGACTCATTTTATGAACTCAGCCCGCAGTCTGTGACATGCACTTAAACCCTTCACTTTCCACTGACCTTTTCCACTGGTATCTTGAAGTAGTCACTCATGGTGTGGAGACGTCTATTCTTCATTGGATTCTAGCTTTTAATGTGGACAATCGGTCTGGTTCTCTTTGCTCCACAGTTTATAAGCCCCCACTTGGCACAGGCAGGACCCATGTGAGGTTGCTTTTCATAGCACACATTTGCGGTGTGTGTCGGCAGGAGAGGAGCAGCTGCCCACGGACCCTAGAAGCCCACAGTCATTCCCACCCCATCCTTGTTTATCGGGAGAAGACTTTTGGGGATTAAAGCAGAGCACAGCAGCTGAGGACAATTCCTATCGCTGCCAGTGGCAATGGGACTGACTGTAAGCAAATACTTCCCCATCAACATCTCCATTTGCTTAGCCACACAAAGAAATCCATGTTCGTCTCTCCTTCCTTGATCACAGAATCATAGAATGGTTTGGGTTAGAAGGGACCTTTAAAGGTCGTCCAGTCCAATGGCCCCCTGTAATGAGCAGGGACATCTTCAACTAGATTAGGTTGCTCAGATACAGATACTTTTCATTTGCTCCTTTGCTGGAGACTCAAGGAGACTGAGCCAGTTGCAGGGGATGGAGACCATACTCTGCCTAAGCATGGGTAATTCCTCCCCCTGCTCCTGTAAGTTCACCCATGTGGGGCATGGGTAATTCCTCCCCCTGCTCCTGTAAGAAGTTCACCCATGTGGGGTTGGGCAATTAGGAGGTCTGAAGGACCTTGACATAAGATGGGATCCACAGGCAGATGGGAGGAGGTTGTGCTTCCAGTGAGATCTTGTAGTAATCCTGACTGAAAGACCATTGTACATCAAGGAGTTGGTGATCCACATAGCAGTTGACCTGAGTACGCCCAGGCCTGTGCTGTGCTCTGCTGCCCTACGCTGCGAGACTAGCACGGTCTTCAGGCCCGTCTTGTGCTGCACAAACCCCTTGTCCACAGAATAAAGTCAGCCAGCTCATTCTAACAGAGGAGCCTGCAGGCAGCTCCTGCTGGGTACCGGGGAATAAGCCACCTGCGTGTCCTTGCCTTTAACCATGCAGCAAGAAGTTTTCATGAGTATATCCTTTCTGTTTGACAGCAGAAATTATGAATAGAGTTGTTTTCTTGTAAGAAAAAAATCCTATACTAGGTCAAATGAGCACACCTATGGATGGGGTATGACCAGCATGCTGTGTGTGGATTGGAGGCCCCTTCGATGCTACACCACTCGGGGTACCCACCAGCTAAAGGGACATAAGATTACCTATGCTATTCTCATCTTTCAGTGTTAGCTCTAATAAATAGCACTTCGATACCTCACTGAATCCGAGTGCCTTTCTTACGGCGATCATAATGAACCAGCACCACCCAGCGTAAAGCAGATGTTAGGACACAAAACCCAAGCCCAGTGAGGGAGGAACAACCTTGTAAGCTCAGGTCTGCGTGAGCCACTAAATCTCATCCACAACAGTATTTCTGGCCATGTTATTCCACCGTTTTCAGCTTCCCGCTCTCTGCACACACCCCCACCCATCAGTCTTGACTGTTAAATCAATCTATTTCTGCACAGCAGTGCACAAGTCATCCATCAGGATGCTGGAAGGCATTGAGGACTGCCTCCTGCTGCAGATGCTGGACATGCAGACTAGGAACGACTCATTGCTAGATTGCTGCTCACAGACCAATAAGACTTAATTTACAACGTAACTAGCAGTGGTAGCCTTGGGTACAGCGATCATAACATTGTGGAGCCGAAGATCCTGCTAAGCACACTGAAGACCAGTAGTAGGACAAAGACCCTGGATTTCAGAAGGACCAACTTTAGTATGCTCAGAGACCAGCTGTGAGAGAGTCCGTGGGAAGCATCCATGGAGAGCAAAGGAGCTTGTGAGTGCTGGGATTTACTCAAGAACAGCCTCCTGGAAGCACAAGAACCGCCCATCCGCTACAAAGGGAAAGGAAGAAGGCAGAACAAGAGACCACCTTGGCTTAGCAATGAGCTTTTGGGTGTGCTTAAAAGCAAAAAAAAGACACATACTGGCTATGGGAAGGTGGCCAAATACCCATCGAGGACTACAAGAACCTTGCTGGGACATGCAGAGCTGCAGTCAGGAAGGCTCAGGCTCAGCTAGAGCTGAAATCGGCCAAAGATGTCAAGAACAACAAGAACAGGTTTTTCAGCTACATAGGCAGTAAGCAGAAGCACAGGGAAGGCGTAGGTCCATTGCTAAACAGGGCAGGGAAACTAGTTACAAATAATGCTGACAAGGCAGAGGTTCTCAAGACTGTCTTTGCCTCTGTCTTTACCCACATAGCTGGACCCCGGATCACAGCCTCAAGTAGCTACAACAACATTATGTGTCGACCCACCATCAGTGGAGGGAGAGCTGGTCTGCATCTTCTTTCAAGGGCTCAACCAGCGTAAACCTATGCGCCTGGGCAGAATCCACCGCAGGGTGTTAAGAGGAGTGGCTGACATTGTTGCAAGATCACTGTCTATAATCTTTGAAAAGTTGTGGAGATCAGGGGATATCCCTGATGACTGGAAGAGTGTAAATGTCAAACTCATCTACAGGAAGGCCCCAAGAGAGGACCCAGGGAACTGCAGGCCCATTAGTCTTCAGTCCCTGGGAAAGTAATGGCATGAGTCCTCCTAGAAACCATTACAAACCAAATATTAAGCAGGTGATTGGGAAAAGCCAGCGTGGATTTACCAAAGGCAAATCATGCCAGACTTGCATGATCACCTCCTACAACAAAATAACATTTGCTGTCTACATGGGGAGCACAGTAGATGTTGTTTACCTGCACTTCAGCAAAGCATTTGACACTGTTTCACACAGCCCTCTCCTGGACAAACTGGCAAAATACAGATTGGTTGGGTGATCAATTAGGAAATTGGCTAACAGGCAGCACTCAGAGGGTGGCAGTCAATAGGTTTTACTCAGGCTGGCAGCCTGTCGCAAGTGGGGTCCTCCAGGGATCGATACTGGGCCCCGTGTTCAACGTCTTCTGGATGATGGGATTGAAAGCACCCTCACCGGGTGATGATACTAAACTGGGTGGTGAGGTGGACACATCAGAAAAGAGAGCCATCTTACAGAGAGACCTGGACAGGCTGGAAGAGCGGGCTAGCAAGAGCGGTGTGAAGTTTAACAAAGACAAGTGCAAGGTCCTGCACCTGGGACGACATAACCAAAGAGCCCCGGGCAGGCTAGGAGCTGTGTGGCTGGGAAGCAGCCTTGCTGAAAGGGACCTGGAGGTCCTGGACAACAAGCTGAACATGAGTCAGCAGCGCAATGAAGGCAAATCGGACCCTGGGCTGCAACCACAGGGGCATTACTGACAGAGGTAAGAGATGTGATCATCCCACTCTACTCTCAGCACTTGTTAGGCCACACCTGGAGTACTGTGTCCAGTTCTGGTCCCCACAATTAAAAATTAACATGGACAGACTGGAAAGGGTCCAAAGGAGGGCCACGAAGATGATCAAAGGGCTAGAGAACCAGCTCTGTGAGGAAAGACTGAAGCAGTTAGGTCTCTTCTCATGGAGAAGAGAAGGCTCGGGGGGGACCTCATCACAGTATTCCAGTATTTAAAGGGCAGCTACAAAGAGGATGGAGGCTCTCTTTTCACAAGGAGCCACACAGAGAAGACAAGGGGCAACAGGTACAAGTTGCACTGGGAGAGGTTTTATCTCGGTATAAGAAAGACTTTTTTTTTTTTACAGTGAGAACAATCATTCACTGGAACAACCTCCCCAGGGACATGGTAGTGTCCCCATCACTGGAGGTTTTTCAAGATGTGATTGAACAGGTTAATAGTTCTCATCTAGGCTCCCTTTCCCATGAAAGGTTGGACCAGAGGATCTTTCCAGATCCCTTCCAACCTGGGCTGTTCTACGATTCTATGGAGTATTTTAACCCTTTGCTGATGACAAGGGAGGTAAAAACTAGGTAAAAGCAACACACCTAGCATTTGTGCATGTTCAGTAAAGGCACTCCTGTGAGGTCCTGGCTACTCTGCTGGGCTTTCCCTGGTGTTATATCCCTGTCATGTCAGCTGGGAAAGTGATGCTGATATGTTTTTTGGAGTTTGAAGGATTTTATTTATTTAGATCAGGTTCAATCCTGGTTGAAAAATACAACAGCCCTAAAGATGTACGTATAGGATCATTTAATACAAGGACTGGCAGGAGGGATGACCTTCTGCACCTCTTTCCCATCCTTGTTGAGCATTTCTGCCACATGCACTTCTGACACACTGGTAAGCACTGGTAAGCAGCTGCTAGACCAACTGAAACCAAAGCAAAGCAAGAAAACTGACCACTTTTCTGCTCTTCAAACTGATCACTTTGGGCCCAGCTATGTGCCAATGCACGTGCATGGGTTGGGGGGGGCGGGAGAAAAGGAAACACAACCAGGAGTGAGACGCTGCCTTGTTCCTCTTGACAATAGTAGAGCTCGTAGCTGTTGTGTCAAACTCCACCTTAAACTTCCCAGGCAAAGGTTTTTAAACGCCATTAGTGTTTCTGAGGACTGAACTTGGGTCTCTTCAAAGAAGTCTGGTTTTCCTTAGGATGGGGGTTTAGCACTGGCGGTTGCCTGCCTTTCATGAGCCTCAGCCTGCACTGGTTGCTTCTGGAAACCACGGCCTTGCATCTTGGGCTCTACTTCTTTAAGGTGATTGTAATGTTCAAACTTTCCTGGAGGACAGGTGTTCTTCAAAAGAGGCATTTGTTTAAATATTTTTTTTTTTTTGGCTCAACTGTGACATTCTCAAGCTCTGCGGTACCGAAATGTGGGGTGGCTGGCGAGGATTTTTTGCTTACTGTTGTTAGGACAGACAGTGTTTCATACAGATGGGATAAACATGCTTTCCTGCATATAGTGTTATCATCTGTGGCTTATTAGATGGATTTCTACACATATGGATAAGTGTTTTTCCAATGGGCATACAGCAGCGTTGGCGCAGCGCTCCCGGTACGGGGCTGTGCAGGAGGCTGCCTTCCTTGTCTGCCCCGGCTGTGGCACAGGTGAAAACACTTCCAGCCCCCCCAGCTTGTGCGGGGTGCTGATTGAGCAGCCTTTCTGCTGGGGAGGGGGACCAGAGGGGTGCCCCCACGAGGCCCCACGCATCCTGGGCACACTGTGGGACTGCCGGCGGAGGATGCTGCCATACAGCTCTGCAGGTAATAACAGCACAGACTTGCTGAGAAAGTGATATATTTTCTTTTCTTCCCCTGTCCAAAAGACACTCTCCCACGCTGGGGGAGATCAGAGTTACAGCAGGCACAGATGTTGAACCAGCTGGTTTCTTAAGGGATAAAATAATTGAGAATTTGCTGCCCTGAGCTCATGGTCACCACAGATAAATCCCCCTCTCTGCCTTTCCCGTTCCCCGGTGTCAGATATTTCCATCCTGGCTGTAAGAAGGAAGACTAGACATACAAGACCACTCCGGGCCACTGGGTCTTTAAAAAGAGCACTTTAATATCATAAAGCAGCAGTTGTTATGGGAGTGCATTACATACAGGATTACTTTGTTCCAGAGTTTCAGAAACTGTGGATGCTACTAGTCAATACGGAAATCTTTCCACCTCCATGGAGGCAGGAAAGGCTTCTTATCACCTTTCCTCCTTTCCCAAAGCATACAGAGAGCTGCGTTCATAAATAAATAAATAAATCAACAAATAAATGAAGATCCAGGCCCAGCAGTTTTGTATTAGCCTCGCCAAGCTTAGCTAGCTTCAGGGAACAGGGAGAGGTGGCCTCTGACACTCTTTATGTTAACAGCAAACTATGAAACATTTTGCTCTTAGAAATACACCCAAGCTGAACTCGCAGCGCCCTGCACACCAGGAACAAGCCCAGTTGTCATCAGGCACTGGAATCTCTCCACATTTGAGGTAAGCAAATAAGTTTATGCCTCTGACATAAGACCTCAGAAAGGGTAGCCGCTCCTGCAGGACTTCCCTTGGCACAGCTGTCCCACATGAGCCATCACATGGTAGCTGCGAACTCTGGCTTCACCATCCAGAGTATAAAATGGAAGCCTTTGAGAGGGAGACTCTTTTCCTGCAAGCTACAGGTGTGGTCTGAGAGCTGTTGGTAAGTAAAAAAAAACCCCAAAAACAAAACAAAAAACCCCTCTTTAATTTCACATTAAGGTATCCCTGAATCTCAAATGGTTGTGCTTGGTCATACAGTGTTCTCTTTGCCATAAGAAAAGACCCTTGAAAGGCAAAAAAAAAAAAAAAAAAAAAAAAGTAAGATTGATGAATGTCACATTTCAAGTAAGGGTTTTCCCCTGTTAAATGGCAATTCCAGGTTATTTTTCCTTTAGTGAGGATATTTGCTTAGCAGAATAAGATGTAATAGCACTCATGCTGAAAGAAGTTGTCTGAAATAATTATTTTTGGTAACATTCCAAGTGCAGACAAGCTGTAAAGAGCAGAGGGTGTAAGCTGACTAGTAGCTTCTGTTGAACACTAAATCGGGAGGGATTATGTATCAATGATACCTGTTCTGTTTTGAAAGTGCTCCTTTCCTGAGTATTGTAGCATGTGTATGATGGTACTTGTGGTCTCTGGAGTAGCCTATAAATTTTAAGACAAAATATGTGTTTTGCAGTAGATCTGTCTTTATAGCTTACTTAACTGTGGTCTTATGCTTACTGGACTAGTAAAATTTGAGTTATAAATAATTGTCATGGGGTGCTCTATCGCTTAAAGACGATGTAAATAGATGGGTAACAATACGTTCGCCAGTATATACCCTGTTGATAATGCACGTAACAGCTCTTGTATCCGAGCCTGGATGAGCACTCGGGTAGATTGTGCCAGTTGCTGTTTAATGCATGTTTGTGTGACCTTTTAGGTATGCTTGGGAGATGTGCTGCTTTTTTGGAAAAGCTTTTTAAAAAAAAAAACAAACCAACAAAACAAAAAACCAATGAACCCTCATGCTGTTTCACTTTCTGTTGTGTTTTGCTGGATAAATGCTGTGTGGGCCTTATCCTTTCTCTGCCCTATCTCAGGTGCATGTGATCACTTGCCAATGGCTGTAAGGTGTTAGAGGGATAGAAGGTGATTAAAGTGACAATGTGTCCCGGCTCAGGTGGGTCCAGTTACCTAATGGGAAAGCAGCTAAAGACGTGGAACAGGCTTCCTAGAGGGGTGGTCGATGCCCCGTGCCTGGCAGTGTTTAGGAGGCTTTTGGACAGTGCCCTTTAATAACATGCCTTAATTTTTGGTCAGCCCTGAAGTGGTCAGGCAGCTGGACTAGATGATGGTTATAGGTCCCTTCCAGCTGGAATCGCACTCTTCTCCCTTTCATGACTTTCCTCGTGGCTGTGGCAGTGTGGGGAAGTGGAGCGTAGAGGGATAGCTGTCTTCAGGCGATGTCTGCTGCGTTTATTTCTTTTGTTTTGGCATGTCGTGAGTGGTGGGCATTAGTCAAGAGTCAGCGGAGCAGAAAATAAGCTAATTCTGTAATGAAATCTCTGTTTCAAGCAGAACTCTGCTACCTGTATGCAAGGAGGCAAACATTGACATTTCTGTAGCGTGTACTTGTACCTAAAAAAAAATGCAGGTAGTTGTGGATTTGCCTTGCATTGTAGAAGTGATCCTTGACCGGACTTAAGGCTGAAGAGTTAAGTCTCTCTCTTCCATTCTGTTTCTCTACCCCGTAAGAATATTCTAATTGCATGCCCCCAGTCCACAAACTGTAGTATTTTAGCAGGGTGATGCAGGGCAAGTGTCCACCCCCTGACCCACCTGGGCAGCAACTGGAAGGAAGGAGGAGAGTCAGAAGGGCTTTAGAGGGGAGCACGGGGTAACAGCAGCAGAAATGAAGTTGCATTTAAACGCAAGGAGGGAGAACCTGTATTCATTTTAACTGTGGAGAAGCTTTAACCCTTTGGTCAAGTTGCTCCCTAGTTAAAAGGCAGGTAATGACCTTGTAAGGTTATTTAATTTGAAGCTGATAAATTCTTACTGAATCACTATACTGTTGATAAAAGGTAGTTTTCTTTTCTTCCCCTGTTTGGCCCCAGACACAACCTACAACAACCTGTAAAGCGGAACCAAGTATTACTGAATGATCAAACTTGGAAATCTACTTTTTTTTTATTTGGCAATCATTCACTTTATTATATATACATATTTAAAGTCTGTACATAGTAAAATACAAAATAAAGGTGTTTCTTTATAAGTTACACAATTAAACAGCTACATTTGTCTGTAGTTTAGCCATCATTTAATTAAAAAAGGAGAGAAATCTTGCTGAGCCGTCGTTATATTCATTCACAATAACCTTGGTATAAAACATCCATACAGAGTAAGTGTACAAAATAGTGTACAGTTTATATAAGCTGTGCAAAGACAGCAAAGTTCAGTCAAAAATCAAAGAGGCATATCCACTTTCCTCTGTCCACATCATGGATAGCAGAAGCAAAGTGGAAAATAAATGCAGGCCTGTGGGCAAAAAGGTGGGTTAGACAGTGCTTCCAATATAATGTCGATGCATAAATTAAAATGAAAAACATATAAATATATAAGGTCTCCATTACACAAGGCACACTGACATTATACCTTAGAAGTCATTCCAGGGATTTCAGTGGGTCTGTTGCGCAAGTATTGTGCTATTCGGGGTGAGGAGGCAGGCAGCGTTTGGTCTGTGTCCCGTAATGCTATTTACTTTTGGAAGAAAGGGTTGCTAGATCAGACCAGTCTTCAGGGGTTTGAAATCTTAATAGTAGCTGGAAATTCACTTGAAAGGTAGTAAAAATGGCCACAGCATCTATATTGTATTCTTTTGTTGTTTCTTACCTGGGGAGAGAAGTTTCCTTCCAACAGGCTGTACTTTCCTCCCAGCTATAAAGCAAGGAGCTGCCTGTTGCTTGCTTTCAGGAGAAGGTAGCTCATTGAGAAAAATGTTGATTTTTCTCAATGGAAATGTTGCAAAGCGAGTTATGAAAAGGTTAGCAGATGCTATGAATGTGAAAACCTCCACATGGGGCAAAGAATAAGGGATACCTATAAGCAGAAAGTCTTGCAGCTGTGTGATAAAGAACCTGCACTGGAGAAGCATGTGGACGTTTGGGTGGGACATCACCTCTTCAATTTATAGCACTCTGTTTTATTTACATCCTTGCAATGTCCCCATGTGATGGTAGGGGCAGGCAGGTGATCTAAGAGACTGTTATCTCCTCCTCTTCCTCTTCTCCTTCATCCTCCTCCTCCTCTGAGTCTGAGAAGTCTGAAGGTTTGCTGGGGCTGCTAGAATGGGATGGCGAAGGAGACATCTGGGAGTCCAGTCTGTCCCTCAAGTGTAGATGTTCTGGGGACTGGTGGTAGGTTAAGGGATGCCGGGGGCTGGGTGGGCACACGGGGGGAACTTCCTCCTCCTCCTCCTCTCCTGAACATTTCTTGCCTACGTCACTGAGGTCTGGGTGAGGGTTGAACTTGGTGGGTAGGGTCTGTTCTCTGCAGCCCCCAGAGGAGAGGAGCTCTCTTTCTTTGGAGTTCCTCCACTTCATCCTCCTGTTCTGGAACCAGATCTTCACCTGAGATGGGGGGAAGCAACACAGAAATGAGAAGGTTCAGTAAAACAGGGGCCAGGAGAAGCCTTTTGGTTGCGCCGTCAAAACCCTGCTCGTGCCCATACTGAAGCTAACAGGGACCACAGAACCTGACCTTTGGGGGACTCTAGGAGAGGGGTTGGGGGGCAGTAAGGCCCTGGTCTCTCCAGTCCTACTCACCCAGCTGGGAATCGCGCTGCTCTCTTGGCTCCGTTGAGGCTCACAGCCCTGTAGCTTGCTTCGGGCTTCTCCAGGTCGTGGGCAGTTCTGCCTGCTCCCATCCCCTTTTCCTCCCCTACCCTCTAGCTGCCCCCGGGGGTGGGGGGCCCGGTTGCCCGCACCCCTCTGCCCTCCCTGCTCTGTGCCCCTTCTCACCTGCGAGTCCTTGAGGCCCAGCTTGGCCGCCAACTTCTTCCTATCGGGTTTGCTGATGTACTTCTGCTTCTGGAACATCTTCTCCAGCGCCTTGCGCTGCACGTCGGAGAAGACGGCGCGGCGCAGCATGCCGCGGCGGGGCTTGCCACGGGCGGCCAGTGGCCAGGAGAAGGTGCCGGGGATGGGGACCACGGCGGAGGCGGCTGCGGGGGGGGACGGGGACACACAGAGCTGAGAGGAGCGGGACAGGCCCCTGCCGCCCCCTCCCTGCCCTTCGGGTGGGCACCCATCTCAACCTGGGGCCGTGAAAAGGAGTCCCTTCAACTAAGGCTTAACTACGCGCCCCCTTTCAGCCAGCGATCACTGGGATTAGATCTATCAACTCAAACGTGTAAAAATGGATCAATAGTGGCCGGTTTTGTTGGGAGATTCAAAGGTCTCTGGCCTGAAAAGGCAAAGCGAGGCGTACCGGCTAAGATAGAGGTATAATAAAAAAGCTCTCCCTCCCGCTCAGAAGCATTTGATTTTTTTCAGACGCTTTTATCATTTCAGGAGCTTTATTATGCTCGAGATGAAAATGAGGACTTTTCTGATTCCGAACAAAACCGCTCCTCTTCAGATGCAGTTTTGATCAATCAGTATTCATCTTTTTATATTAATCTCCTCCCCCCCCCAAAGTTGGAGAATTCAGTCCGAAGACATGAAAAGTAACAGCTAATTAGCACATTGCCTGGTTCCCAATGGCATTGGTATGATAAAAAGGGCAGAGTTTCGCCTTAAAAAAAAAAAAGGGGGGGGGAACCTCCCCAAGAGAGACAGAGATGCTAATGAAGCGTGAATGGTAATTGTGTAGTAATGAACTAACAGAAAAAGACTGAGGACAAGCAGCTAACGCCATATATTATTGGAACAAAAGAGATTTACACTTTCAAACTAAACACAACGGCATGCCAGGCTCCTCGGGAGAATACTGATGGCACAATCGTCTCTTTCCCCAAATCATTTTCATTAAATGGACATGAAAAGCTATTTATAAAGCTCAAGTTGTTTTTGTTAGGCTATTCACATGCTGGAGAAAGGAAGCAAATTCCATTATCCGGAGGATGAATGGAAGAGCTTGGGTTATTTTTTTTCCTCTCTCCCTTTCCCTGTTTTCTTTTTAAATTAATAGCATGTTTGTGTAATTAGAGCTTTTTTTTTTTTAATTGTTCTCTCCGCATCATAACACTTCAGCGCTGTAAGAATCATACCCCCGTAGCCTGCTTTCTCGCCGAGGCCATGTCGTTTGAATACCACTGACGGTCTAAACGAGAAGCGATGAAGTGGGAGACCCAAGGTGAAGGAGGGGAGGGTTAGTACGCGGAGGAGGTGGAGGAGGGAAGTCCCGGCCGTGCCCGCGGTACGCTCGATCCGCCTGTAAACGCCAGCAACCCGGCGGGGCCGGAAAGGTTTGGGGCTGGGGGCGCACAGGGACGACAGGGTGGAGAGCGGCTTTGCAAGGGACGGGCTGCCT
>NW_008795245.1:1170220-1170467 GCF_000699145.1 Aptenodytes forsteri | reverse complement strand
CCGGAGGGAGAGAGACTTTTAAAGACCTACCTGGGAAATAGGAAGATCTGATAAAGGGCTGGAAGGATCCTTCAAAGTACGGGAAGGAGAAAGTCTTTGGAGGGACGTTCTGGAGCAACGCAGGGGAAGTTTCTAGTAAATAAATAAAATTAAATTAAGCAAAGGGTTATTACCACCGGTTGGACTCGACCGACGGCGCGGCTGGGTCTGTTTGGTCTGGGGGGGACCAAGGCGGGGGTAATTCCTC
>NW_008795245.1:1169099-1169635 GCF_000699145.1 Aptenodytes forsteri | reverse complement strand
GGGGGGGCGGTCCTGGGCAGGTAACTGGTAGGCCTGCTGATCCGGATCAAATCTTCCACCAGGAAGCTGGAATGGCTGGAAAAAGCTGACTGCAGCGACTGAGGCAAGGTGAGGGTGGGAGTCGGCCGCAGGAGGCTGGGGTAGACGGCCGGCGGAGCGATGAGGCTGGGGAACATCATCGCAGGGGCCGTCCGCGGAGCAGGGCTGGGGCCGCTCGTTTGTTTGTTTGTTTGTTTGCTTTTGTTTTCTGCTTTGCAAACCTCGTTTAGTAAAGATCCAGCTAGCAAGCCTGGCGGGGTTCTCTCTGCCCCTTCCTCCTGGACGATGGGTTTTATAGTGGTCAGCCCCGCTGAGGCTCTTTCAAAAGTGACAGCCCCAACAATGGGGTTCAACAAAGTTCTCCACTTGAGCTTCATTCAGGGCGAGCTCCGGGCTTCTCCATTGGTCCGGGGCTGCAATTTATGATTGGATTAGACTTCATAAGCAACCGGGGCACAATGGCCCCGCCACAATGAAAGTGTAGTCATCAATTTTGC
>NW_008795245.1:1166546-1168966 GCF_000699145.1 Aptenodytes forsteri | reverse complement strand
CCCGTCCGCGGAGCAGGGCTGGGGCCGCTCGTTTGTTTGTTTGTTTGTTTGCTTTTGTTTTCTGCTTTGCAAACCTCGTTTAGTAAAGATCCAGCTAGCAAGCCTGGCGGGGTTCTCTCTGCCCCTTCCTCCTGGACGATGGTTTTTATAGTGGTCAGCCCCGCTGAGGCTCTTTCAAAAGTGACAGCCCCCAAATGGGGTTCCAACAAAGTTCTCCACTTGAGCTTCATTCAGGGCGAGCTCCGGGCTTCCCCGTCCGCGGAGCAGGGCTGGGGCCGCTCGTTTGTTTGTTTGTTTGTTTGCTTTTGTTTTCTGCTTTGCAAACCTCGTTTAGTAAAGATCCAGCTAGCAAGCCTGGCGGGGTTCTCTCTGCCCCTTCCTCCTGGACGATGGGTTTTATAGTGGTCAGCCCCGCTGAGGCTCTTTCAAAAGTGACAGCCCCAACAATGGGGTTCAACAAAGTTCTCCACTTGAGCTTCATTCAGGGCGAGCTCCGGGCTTCTCCATTGGTCCGGGGCTGCAATTTATGATTGGATTAGACTTCATAAGCAACCGGGGCACAATGGCCCCGCCACAAAGAAAGTGTAGTCATCAATTTTGCATATTGACCGCCTCTTTGGAATACAGCGCTCCAAAGGCTCCCAGCAGGGTTTTGTTCAGAGGCAACACACACAGGCTAATTAAATGCCTATTTAAAAGTTTCGAATGACATCTTGCCTCGTAGAAAGGGAATTATTTAAAGAAAGCACTAAATTTATTTGCCGCTCCCCTGCTGAGTTTAGGAAATAAATCAATAAATATTCATATAAACCTATCTGCGGGCTCTCAGAAAAGCAGGGGTTTTGTGGAATGGAAAATACGAATTCGAAAACGTGGAACTAAGCTCTGTTGAGGGGGAAAAAAATATTCGGAGAGCGGATCCCACCGTGGTTTGAGCGCGTTCTGCCCCCTGCTATTAGCATGCGGCCAAATTTGTGCCTGACGTTGGGGTTATTTTTCTATCTGCACGTCAAAGGTCCGGTATAAAGCGAATTTGCGGCGTTAACCTCCACCCTCGGGATCCGAGCTTCGCAAGAGCCTTGCCTACGTGTGCTCAGGCAAGAGGCTTGCCCGCATCGGACCGAGACGTAAGCCTCGTTTGTAGCCGATAAGAACTCCGCGCCGAGAAAATCCGAACACTGAGCACAGAAAAGATCTGAACAGCTTTGCGGGGCCAGAGCAGCCCCCTCAGGTTCTCAATCTGTTGGTCCTCTTAAGCTCATCTACGTTCGCAAGAGCCTTGCCTACGTGTGCTCAGGCAAGAGGCTTGCCCGCATCGGACCGAGACGTAAGCCTCGTTTGTAGCCGATAAGAACTCCGCGCCGAGAAAATCCGAACACTGAGCACAGAAAAGATCTGAACAGCTTTGCGGGGCCAGAGCAGCCCCCTCAGGTTCTCGATCTGTTGGTCCTCTTAAGCTCATCTACATTAAAAATAGTGGAAATAGCTACCCTCCGACCGTGAAAATGAAGGCAACGCTGTAGCATTTTGATCCTTTTGGCTCAAGTAGTCTGAGCTAGCCTCGGTTTTATCGGTATCGGTGGCTCGAAGCCTTCTCGACGCCGCCGAATTCACCTGAACTCGGTTTTTATCTGCGTGCGTGCGCAGAATTTCTGGAGGTGTATTCAGCTCGGTGCCGCAGAGCCGAAAGTCCCTTAACTTTGGTGTGAGGGACAAATGACATCGTCTAACGGAGAAGTAGAAAACAGGGATTTTTCTGGCAGAGAGGTTTTGTTTGTGGTGGCAAATATGGAAATAGGCGCAAGCGTAGTTAATTTCCTTTGGAGCTGGGTGATGAAAGCAGCTATTGAGAGTGGTTTTACCTGATTTCTCTGTTAAAGACTATAACAGATGTGTTAAATGTCCTATGTTTTAAAAGCACCCTATTCAGCCCTTTGGTGTGGCTGAACCTTTGCAAGCAGAAGTGTGCAGCTCAACCATGCAGCCTTTATCCTATTAACCATGAACTAACTGTCACCTTCAGCTGTTTTCCCTTTTTACTTTTTAACACAAAGCTTTCTCAAAAATCTTATTAACCAGCTTTATTTCTCTCGATGGTTTTTGTCCGGACGTTTTGTGTTGATTATCTCCATGTCGATGCTTTAACCATTCAATAAAAGTGCATCTGCGATTTATATCACATTAGGGAAGAAAGAAAGTCTGTTAAACCTCTCCCCTGATTCAAATCAAAAAGTTATTTATTAGAGAGGACGGAATCAGCCCTCGAAATTGTATGATCCTGACAAGTTTTCCCGGTGCTGTACGCCGGCCTCCAGCAGATGAGCATCTGCAGAAGGCTGACTTGGAAGATCCGCTGTCTGAAAGCATCGCTTTGAAATAAAACCTCGCTGGAGTCGTGTCGTCGTGTCCCCCCCCCCCCA
>NW_008795245.1:1165596-1166171 GCF_000699145.1 Aptenodytes forsteri | reverse complement strand
CGCCGGCGTCTCGGAGCAGCCCGGGCGGATCCGAGAACACTTAGTTTTCTGCAGTCATTATAGGTTTCCTTTGAGATGATTTACTCCTTTCTTTACATCTACATTGGGGCCATTTTGCCTCACTATAGACCAACTGCTGCTAATTTCTCTGGTTTAAAAAAGAGGGTTTGACATTTTCTGGAAGGTTGGGTCAAACGCATGCTGGGGCACACGTGGACCCAGTTCCTTGTGATGCGTCTGAGCACACTCGTAAAGAATTCCTTAAGCACCAAGGCAAAAGAGACTAGACATCTATTGAAAGGGAAGATAGACCATAAGAAACCAAGAAATCAGACGAAAGGATCTTATTTTAAGTGATCTCCTTTGGAAGTTTCTTTTCAAAGGCAGTGATCATTTAAGAGAAGGGAATTCTAATGTCTCAGGATAAAACCTGTGACTAATGCCGTTTGACCTATGCTCATGCCGTTTTGTGCTTCCTGCCATTCATTTTAATGTCGTTATCTTCAAATTTATTTCTTAAAAGTCACTCACTTTCTTTGTCGCTAAAAAAAACCCCCTAAAAACAAAAAAAAACC
>NW_008795245.1:1115427-1164772 GCF_000699145.1 Aptenodytes forsteri | reverse complement strand
CTCCCGGGGAGGGGGCGGCGGCGGGAGGGATGCTCCGTCCCCGGCGCGTCCAAGCTCCCTAACGATGCTTATCGACCTCGTCGGGAGCTTGAATGGAGGCTGCGGGGGCGAAGCTATATTAAGACACCTAAGGCTTCACCTTTAGAATTCAAGCACAAGGAACAGTAACTGTTGGTTCGTTCAAAGCTCTTCTAGATCCCCCCTTTTCTTGAAAATCCTTCTATTGTGCCAATCAAGCAGATGGTTTGCAGGAAATATAGCTTGGCCCCGGTGACCGAAACTAATTTTAACTAGCTTTCCAAGCCTGGCACGTTTGTTTTGCTCTTACAAAATAGCTAAAAAAACAGCTGGCAAGGGTGAATTAAACCCATTAAAGACACATTTATAAGAAATTATATTCACATAGGTTGCTTGAAACCCCCCTAAGAGGGGAGAGATGAGCGTATTGAAATGAAAATGTCCCCGAACACACTACCCTCCTTAACATCGCCTGAGAGTCTCAAAACATTTTACTAAATAGATTAACTTGACTATTGTTTCGCATCACATTTATCAGCTTCATTAAGTGAATAGCTGAACAAATATATTACGCATGCATGAAAAGCTCTTTTGGGGGCTGCCTTATTGTGTCCTCAGCCCTGACAGGTGGTTAACTGTGTTTCTCTCTCCTCTCCCCCTCTCTCTCTCTGCGCAAAGAAAGAGGGATCTCGGACAGAGCGCGCAGCCCAGACTTGGCAAAGGGACCTAGAGGGGAGAGTTACTTTCTTTTCCCTCGCCATTCATGCTGGCCAGCCTAGAGTGCACGCAGCCTGAAATGCAACCAGATGATCTGATCATGTCAAAAGTAATTAACTTTAGTTTAGTCTCTGTGTTTTGCTTGTGCTTTACTAACTCCTTCCGAGACTGTTTAATTTGCATTCTTTCTTTCAAATTTGGTTATTTTTGTCCACTTTGTCCTTTTATCCTTTCCCCAACCTCCATCTTTTTTTTAAAAAAAAAAAAAAATAACCTGGGGTCGAACAATCCCTCTTCTTTCTTTTCCACTGATCTGTCTAATAAACAAACAACCACACAACCTCCCTAAAAACAACTCCTTTCATGAGCTAAGATTTGCTCATTTTGGGGAGCTAGAATTTGCAAAATGCAATATGGTGCTTTATTCGTTCCCTTAATTTCATGATTATTTAGCACGGTGGAAACTAGCTGGGAATTGGGCAGGGACTGTTCGGATTCTTAGATGCTGGAGGCCAAGGTCCTGCTTGTTTCAGTTGTGGTCTCTGCCCCAAGAGTTTCCAAGTTAGACTGCACAGATGAAGCGTGGAGGATGAGAGAACGTGACGCTTTCCCCTTTGTTTTCTCCAATACATCTTTCTCTCATCTTACTCAAGTAGGTAAGAAGAATTAAAAACCCTTTTGCCTTTCAAATCAGGTCTTAAATCTACTCCTACCACCTCACTGCAAAGCAAAGTGGTGATCCTCTGCTTATGATGGTGGCAAATTTCTCTGCTCACCGATTCACTGAAATCTCTAGGCAGTGGGCGATTTTAAGTGCTAGGAGTTGAGGATCCCATTACTTTTTCCATTCATAAAGCCCCAGTTCTGTTCTCCGTTCTCCAGGCTACGACAGGAAGGACAGCCTTCCTTGGAGGAAGAGTCTGTCAGGGCAATGCAACAGGAGAATGAACGTGTCCTGGGGTGGACTTCAGCAAACCTGACAGTTTGCTGTCACCTTAAACTGAGGGTCCCTGAGCCCACGCGCTCCCTTGATGCATTTCGCAAGGGCGGATGCAGTCTTTTAGAGGCTGCTTTCCATCCCTCTGCCTGCTGGAGCAGTGCGTAGGGACATCTGTCTCTCAGAGAAAGAAGAACAGAATTAGTATTTAGCTACCCTGTAGGTTTAAGCCAGAATCTTCTGTTATTTCTACACCTTTTCTTAAAAGGACCAGACAATTAGGCCTCTATCCCTCAACTTTTATCATGCCAACTAACTGATACTGCACTTCCTTGGGGCTTAAGCCTCTCTGGAAAGGTTTGAGAGAGGCTCAGAGGAGCCCATAGGATGCTGATGAGAGCCCGGGTACTTGCAAACACTGTCCCCAGTGGAAAGTCTTCCCTGATGTATGTGCTGGTAGCGAGTAGCCAGAAAGATGGTGATGGGCTGGGAGGCTCACTTATGCTCCTTCTGGCTGAAAAGACCTTCAGATACTGTGATCCGGTGGGGGAAACAGCTGTCGTGGAGGTTTCCAGGTAGGCGGTAGAGAGGTTCTAATGAATCAGTCACCTGCACTGCAGTGTATCACCCTGTCTGGAAAGTCATACTTTCCCTCCTCGTGCAAATGCTTTGGCCACGCAGGTATCAACTTCTTGGCACAAACTCATTGTTGCAAGAATATTCCTGATTTGAAGGTGCGGAGGTATCTTCAAATCTCAGTGTTTTTCTCTCTTTGAGTCCTATGTGAAGGTGCTGAAAGTTCTGTTGACAGGGATTAACCGATACATCTTTTGGCGGCACCAAAAGCCCTGCGATAAGGAAAGAAGAGAAACTCAAATACTCTGTAACAGTTACTTAGTAACAAAAAAAGTGCAAAAGTTCCTTGCTGGGATACCGCAATGCTCTTACAATTGAAACGGGGGAATCTTTAAAAAAACAATAGAATAAAGTCATTTGTGAGTTCTGGGGTTTTTTTGATCATCGAATTCCCTGGGCATGTAGTGATTTCATCCTGGAAGCATTACACTGGTGAACTTGTCCATTGAGGCAATGGATTTGCAGTTAAATGGTTCCATTCCAGACCATGCCCTAACCATAGCTATATTCATGGCTATAGGTCGCTCGCAAACTGTACTGCATCCATAGAGGAAGACACTACGTGTGCAGGCCCCTTTGGAGAAGATGTGATGCTTGGTGTTTCCAGAAATACAAAGCTATTCTTGTGGATGTTGATACAGAGTATGTTTGATTTCTGGAGCTCTGAGAGAAGAAGAGAGCTGACAAACTTTGTCGCTCAGGGTTTACCTTCATAGAGCCAGTGAGAAATGAGCTAGCAAGCACTGGTCCACGTGGTCCATGTGCTCTGTTCCCAGCTACTTTGTGTAAATTGGAAAGTCAGATGAAAGAAGATACCTGAATTTCTGTTGTCCTTTGGGGATGCTTTTTATCAAGTGAGGTGCTTCAGGTAGAGAAAATGAAGGAGAATGGAGCAATAATGACTGAGGAATGAATAGCTCCATGGTCTTATGCATCATGGACATCTCTTCAGGTTTCTCAAGTGTAGGCCTCTGAATTCAGGATGACTGGCTCCCTGTAGAGCCAATAGATTTTGCACTGGATCTCCACTCGTGAGAAAGAGTTGGTCTCTTTAGATAACATTTGACTCATTGTGGAGACTAGAACAGGGATGCCCTTCTTCTGGGCTTTCCTTTGCAAGCAGCACAGCTTCATGGTGTTCAGAGATGAAGGGCTCTTCCATTTTACCACCGGGAAAAGCTGATGAGGTTCCAATTTCACTTGCACTTGTAAAACTTTCTTGAAATAGCAAAGACCAGAACCTTTCTGATGGGAGCTTACCCAACCTGTAGAAAGTACGTCCCTTCTCAGAGAACCGTGTTTCTTTCTGGAAAACAGTAAAAAATACCTTCCTTGTTTTCTGCCAGGATGAGATTGGATAGGTAAATGGTGGAATGCGTTGCCCATTTATGCCTTCAGCTTTCTGAAAGCAAACGGAAATCTCTAGGACTAAGGAGAGTACAAGCATGTAAAGAAAGTTGTAGAAAAGCTTTTCCCCAATTTGGCCCGAGAATGTTGCTTGTTCTTTCAGGGCTGAAGTCAGGGGCAAAACTCACACTAATTTCAATGGGGTGGGGTCAAGCCCTAGAAGAATTTGAATGTACTTGTCTCTTTTCAGGACTTTGTCAGGAGTGTTTTGATACTGCAGGGTAAATACCAAAGACGACTGAAGTTTAGAATTACACAGCCAGGATGTTTGAATAGGATCTTCATAGTCTGAAACAGGTTTTCTCAGGTCTCCCGTCATGCCTGTACAAATGAGAACTACTTAACGAAAATCGTGTTTCAGTGGTTGCATTCACATTTTTGGCTCTCATCGAGACATGAATTTTGTCTTTTTTTCCTCTCTCTCTTTTTCCTTTTCATTAAAAATGTAAGAGGGTGGAGAACATAAAGTCTTGTGTCTCTAGAAAGGTCTGTAGGGGTGTTGGATGGGATTTAGCAGATTTAAAATTTGACTTGAGGAAATCTGGTAAGGTCAGGTTGTGCTGGCACTGATAAGCATTGCTCTCGTGGCAGGGTGCAAGGGGGGGGTCAGGGCTATGAACTGCGCAGGTCTTGAACTGCAGGCATTTAGTCACGATGCTGGCAGAAGGGTTGTCCCCCTCGTGAGGATGGAGGAGCACTGGCACCATCCCATTTACTCATCAGCAAATGCCTTTGAAAATAGACTGTACTAGTTTATTTTTCAAGTGGTAATGTTACTCAAACGTAGTGCATCTTGGCTAGTCAAACTCAGCGGTTTAGCATCAATTTGGCTACGAACAAGAGACGAAATATGCTCTTTTTGAGGAGCCATGCTCTGGCTGCTACTCATCAGACCCAGAAAGGTCAGGAGAGAGGAAGTTAATGTCGCTTTAAGCCACATTTGCATCCTCCAGATTCGTGGATGTCCTGGGATAAGGGGTAGTTCTCTAGTGTCTTTTAAATAGATCTGGCTTAGGTCTTAAATGGAAGTCTATTCTCTCACCTATCAACCTTTATCAAGCTTTCCCTAATGGTATCACTCCAAAAAATTGTTTATCTTCCCCTTTTGCTGAAAGTTTACTGCTCCTACAGAAAAAAAAATCAGCAGAGGGGAATGCATAGAGACAGGGCTAAATCGCTTTTGCTGAAAGTTTACTGCTCCTACAGAAGTTTAAGCAAAGAGGCTGGACTTCTGCGCTGGAGCAGTTAGGGTCTAGGCCCTTTCCCTGCTGCTGAGCTTATAGCAGAAGCAGGAGGGGGTAGGACGGTTACTGAAGCATGGAAAAGTTTTCATTCACTGCTGTCTGTGACAGCTGGGTGTACGGCGTCTCCTGATTTGTGAAAGGAAGAACGGAGGATATCCTCTTGTTATCTTCTGCTATTTCTATGCCGTTCTTTAGCCAAAGAGAAGGCTTTTTGATCTCAGTTCTGATGCTCCAGCCCTAATATTTAAAAGACTGTTTCAAGAAGGATGGGATAACCATGGGATTTATGAGATGTACTGATCTGAGCAGAAGGATCCAGTAATTGGGTATCTTTCTTTGGAAAAATTGATTCATACAAGGGGTTGCATCTGGTTTCAGGCCCCACAGTAAAAAATGGGACTGACTCTGGTCTGGACTGGGCTGAGGTCAAAATTCAAAACTGGGGTATTTGCACTCTGGGCAGATGGAGCCAGACTGTGAAACAGACTCACTATTTCCAAGAAAAATACATAGGCTTTGTATGAAAGCTTTAGGAAGAACCTTGTCTTGGCTTATTTTCCATTTACCACCGTATCTATGTGAGTGTAAGCATTTCCTTTGAAGGAGCGGGTAGAGATGATGTGCTCTAACATGCTGCAGCTCCTTTTCACCCCGCTTTTAGTGTCTCCACGAAGCCAGTACATTTCAAACTTGCTTTTTATGTTGGGAAGCTGACTCCAGTACACAACTAGACTATCTGGCCACATGGAAGAAAGACAACTGAAGTCATCCCCCTGGGCTGGGGACTTTTCAGCTCTCATGCCAGGGATCCGGGATGTCCCCTGGAGCTGGGGAAAGGTGGCCAAGAGGACTGTCCTCCTTCTCCCCCAGCCTGTTCACTGTGAGGTATGTCCTTAAGGCAAAAATTACATCTTTAACTCTCTAGCTTGGATGTGTTTTAAGTGGCGCTCTCCTGAAGAGCTGCCATTAAATCATATGGTTTGTTTTATGACATATTTTCAAATAAAGCCTTGTTTAAGGAAGACAGCCAAGTAATTACTTATAGCTTTTTAAGAATGTGCACTTTGTTTTCTTTTCCTCTTCATTTAAATTCCAGAGTACACAAGACTCCCATTTTTAAGTAGATTTTAACCATGACTAGAGCAGCTTAGTTATCAGTTATGCACTATAAACAATATGCGGGGAGGGAGATGTTTTGATCAGAGCTATTCAGTCCTTGCTTGCTAATCTAATTACAAAGTGTAGGTTTCCTGACACAGAGCTGCTTGCATAGAAAAGGCTTTTCTCACACCTGGTGGATTGTTTAGCCGAGCCTTTTAAATGCTTACAGTTTTAAAGAAAAAAAAAAAACTTTTTAAAAAACAAGTTCCTGTGCAGGGCAATAGAAAGAATTTAGTGGTTGTCAACACGAGTTTAGTATAAGGGTGCTCTGTAAAATGGGGGTTCACTTTACATTGACCTTTGGACATAGTAGCCCAAAACATTGTTTTACTTTTTTTTTAAGGGTTAAGGAGAGTATGAAAGATAACAGATGTCGGTGACTGTATTAAATTAAATGTGTGCATGCGTGTCTATATCTATGTATGGACAGACACGATGCTCCTATATTTTTGGATATTTATTGTTAGTGCCTCAAGTGCTCCGTAGCTCTGAAAGGGCAGCTTTGAATTGCAGCCCCAGCAAAACAGTATTTTCGTGCTGTTTAGTCCCCCGATTCCTACAAACAAAATAAAGTACCTTGTCGAATAAGGGCCATTGAGCAGGGATGATGGGTTAAGAGCGGGGGTCCGAGGTGGCGGCGTGGGTGCTTGTTTATTAGGGAGGAGTTGTCAGTTGTTGGCTGTGCTGGTGAAAGGAGGGACGCTAGAGTCTGATGGCTGGGAGAGCATTGATGTGAGGTAACGGGGTAATCGGATTGAAAGTTAGCCATGGTATTTATGTCAGTTCACATTTCGTCAAATGAATAATATGAGGTTGCTACCTAGCCCAGGCCTTGGCCTGGGGGTTGGGTTATAAAGAATCTAAGGCCTCATTTGATTCAAATATAAATTAATTCTCACTGGAGCGTTGGCTGATTAATCTATTTGCATAATAGTAGAAAAACTGCAGTGTGGTTACTTTTGCGGGGATTTGGACAAGAAAAGCTTTAAATTCATTTGAAAGAATAGTGTGTGAGAAGTCAGGGAAGCAAAAGCACCTCTATAGGGCTCCTGAAGCCATTTCTTTTTCCCCCGACCCTGATGTGCAAAACTGAAGGCTAAACTTGTTCACACGGAAGTCTGACACCCTCCTGAAAGAAAATTGTGTTCTGACGTCTAGTTACACTTACATTTTTGCATTTGATGTAAATAGTGTTGCTCTCAGTAGTTCGAACAATGGCATCCTTTATAATTTTTGATATTTAATAAAAATGAAGCCCAAAGAAAAAAGGCATACTCTGTATGTGGAGTAAATGTTGAACTGCAGCAAAGCTATGTGGGGAGATAAAGAGCTAGGAGAACCAAATTCACTTGAAATGTCAATGCTATTTTTATGTAAGCCTGTTTATAATTTGCTATAGGGGAATGAAAGATCATGATTCTGCTGGCCACACGCATCTTAACAGCGTGGCGAGGGAAGGAGAACAAGTGGGTCTCGGTGCTGTCACCGAGCAGAGGCTTGAAGAGAAAAAGGGCTTTTCCCACCCCCCCAAAAAAGTCTCTCCAGCATTTCACTTTTGGAGATGACACCTGAAGCACACCCTTATAGAGGACAATATACGGGTGTGTGTGCACCCACACACATGCACAGTCACACAAACATGTTACTCTGTCACATCCCACTTTTGCCTAACTTTCAGGTGAAATACTGTGCATCTCTATTGCCTGTATAAAATGTTATGTAGGGGTTTTTTTTGTTTTGTTTTTCCTCACTATCCACATGACTGTAGCGTTTGACTGTTTGGCAAAGTATTTTATGTTTGCACACAGATACTGAGACTGTTTTGTGAATCACGTTTGGGTCCATTGAGTGGACAGAATTCTGTAAAATTCACAAAACACAGCAGCAAGCAGTTTAAAAAAAAATATCCAAATCCTGCTCCCGTTGAAGTCTGTAGCCATTTTGCCAGTGAGAAAAAAACATGCTCTAATTAAGCAAAATGTAAACCTTCCAGCAAGGATGTTAGGATGCATTTATAGCGGATCGGCGTGCATATGTGTACTGGGAACCTCCAGGTCCGTATTCTCTAGAGTTAGTTGAGTACTCACAGAAAAGTTGGGCTGTTACTTGGACTCACTTGAGTTTTACAGTATCCACAAAGATTAAAGATGTCAGGGTTTTGTAGTCTGACTTTTGCAGACTACAAAAGTTTTCACTCTGAGTTTGGTTGCTTCTACTAATACCCAATGACTTCAAACACAGACAGTGGGGATAGGAGATGTCCCACCTACCCTTTTCAGCTAAGGGCTGAGAAAGCTCGCAATGGCAATTCCCACTGAATCCTTTGAATCCAGATACTTGGGAAGAATCAAATTGATGTTGCAGATTGTAGTTACGCTAAAGCAAATGACACTCTAAAAATTGTTCATGTCTTAGGCAGGAATATCATAATTTGTAGATTGTCTGTAAGTATGTCCACACATGAGAAATGGGGTTTTGTGGGATTGTTGCCAGCTGCACCTGGACTTTAGTATTTGTGGATGTCTCGGGCATGCACAATTCAGACCAGATCTTGTGCTGAGGCTTCCTTGACGCCAGTGGTATCGTACTGACTTACAGGGATGTTTCCCATCAGGGCTCTGCAGCCGTTTTGGCAGCTGGCTGTTGCTGGAGGGAGGAGGTCTGGTCCCTTCTGCCTCATCCTCTTCTTGTTCTTGGCTGCGTAAGCCCATGGTCCTCTGTGTCAGCTCTGGTGCTTAACAGATCCTGTGCCAACCTGTCTCAGTGTCCCGGCAGAAAACTAACCTGAGGAAACAAAAATGAGTAGTTTTCAGCTCGTGTAGCAAGCTGTAGCCGAGTGCAGGGTGCCGTGTGAGGGCTAAAGCCCATGCAGTGGAGAGGGAAGGACTGCAGGGCCAGCAGTGGTGGCAGGGATGCGGCAGGTTCACCAACTTTTGCTGTGTGCAAGACATGCCGTGAGCTCAGGCTGGAATGTGTAACTTCATATTTATTTCTTAAATTCTTTGGTTACTGCTTCTAATTTTTGTGTTTTGTTTTGCTTTCTTTTTTTTTTTCTTTCTTTTCTTTCCTTAATTTAGCCCACCAATGCTACACTTCTAGTGTAATTATTATATTGACCTGGTTTTCACCCTGTTGATTGCTTTTCAGAGCAATTTGGGAAGGATGTGCTGTTCCTTAGTCGAATGCTGTCTTTTTTCTGAGCCGGGAGTTAGGCAAAAGATCTTGACAAACTGCCATTGAAAAAGGAAAGATGGTGGTCAAAACCCCTTATTTATGTAAAAAAAAAAAAAAAAAGCTGTAGTGCCTGCATGTTCACTGTCGCAAGATCAGCGTTTGAAAGCACAAAACAAATTGATCCTAGCCATGGTCATAAAGCAGCTACACTGCAGTATTTTTGTGGTTAATTCTTGTGGAAGGGGAATGTCTGGGATCTGCAGAAGGTTGGGCCATACAAGCAAATGACATGCCTGATTAACAGAACGTTGTTATGAGATAATAGTGACTCTGCTGTCTTGCTCTGGTATTTATGAAGAATAAACAAGACCAAGAAAGAGCCAGGACATCTGCTTTCTGAACAGAAGCCCTCAGTCTGTTGACAACCTTCTAGTCCAATTATTCCATGTCTTTTACACCCAATGATTGATGTAGGTCTGATCGTTTAATCTGGGGGAAGTTGAAGGCAAGTGAAATGGAGCTTCTGTGCTTGTCTGACTGACCTGGATAACATACCCATTTGAATTAGCCGTGAGTACTTAAGGCAAATACAAGACTTCTGTTTACCTTGACGCAGTGGAAGGAAGAGATGCCTAACACACCGAAGACAGTACAAGGCACCAAGGCTCCTGGCTTCTTTTCGTGGTCCTATCTGCAGAGTAAAATGATGTAAATTGATTAACTTCACTGAGCCTCTCTATTGCCAGACCTGACGGATGGAATAAGTGTTCATAGAGCTTACTTCAAGACGTTTTCTTGAGACTTAATTAAGACATTGATCTACTTCTTTTTTCCATACTTTACCAGAAATAGACATTAAATTAATTATGCTTACAGCTTAAAGGCAGGCTTTATCTTGGAATGTTTCTTGTTTCTCCATTGTACCTTTGGTGCTTGCTATATAATTTTTGCAGTTTAGATATTAACTGATTTTACCTCCAGTAACTCACATTGCGTGAAGGAGTAATAGCAGAAAAGAGAAAAGGCATCTTTTTCTTTCTTTCCCTGCTGTCATGTCAAAATTGTGAAATAATATTTCATGTGACAATAATAAGGACTAAAAAAAAAGCTGTTGGATGGGCACTGCTGATTTGTCAAAGTTGTTTAATGTGTTTACAATAAACCCGTCTGTCCAGGTTGCACAACTGAAGTTGAAAGTGATGCTTAGAGGGTGCTGTTAGAGGCTGAGCTCTGTCTAGCAGCTTGCACGTGCTTGAAGGTAGAGTCGCTCCTCTATCTGTTTTGACCACATGAGTCTATGGTTTCACCTGTGGCAGTTCTGGCACTCGTTTGACCTCTTTGTGAATTGGTTTGGTTCCCTAACGCAACAGGAAGTTCATAAAGAAAAAAAAAAAAGCAATTTTTTTAAATTGGGGTTTATGGTTAGAAAAAGGAATTAGTCCAGCTAGGGACATATATATTTTTAATTTGATTCATCTTTTCAATTTAAATTACGGTGCGAGAGAGATGCATGTCAGGAAATTAAAAGAAAGAATCCCTCTCCAAAGTTAGAATGGGGTCCGTCTGACCTTCTTCAACCAGTCAGAGATATTTGGTCCAGGGTAGATTTGAAAGTGATGGGTTTTGCATGCTTTTTTCTGGTGGTTTTTTTTCCTCATTCTTTATTCTTCTTTTCATGTCTTTCTATCCCAGAGCTGTCACAGAGAGAGAAAGAGAGCCTAAGGTGAGTGTAATAAATCCAGAGCGAAGGGCCAGGTGGGCATTTCTGGGCTGGAAAGCCATGAGTACAGTCTGCATGAAGGTCCTGTTTGTACACCGTACAAGCTGTGTGCTCACGGTTGCCTTCAGTAAGGGCTTCGGTTGGGTAAGCGGGCAGGTCAGCTTATGAAACCGCAGAAGAAAATGTATCAGGTAGGTCTTCATGCTTCCTTCTGGAGCTTTTTTAGTGCGGAAGCACCATTACAAGCTGTTTCAGCGCCAGTTACAAAGCCAAGCTTGTAGCCAGGCTTCCTCGCCGGTCTCTGTCCACCCGTAATTTTATGTTTCACATTGTTTGTTGGTCGGGGTTGAACAAACCTGTGTTTGACATTTCTAGCACAGCTCATTACTGGTAAAAAGGAAACAAGGAGCTTTTCGTGTCTGCTGGGTAAGTCAGATATATGACACGGAGAGAAATGATCTTCCTCTCAGAGCTGTAGAAAGTTGAATGGCAGAAGTAAATAACCAACAATGGGATATGCTCAACAATATTTATGTGAGCTTTGTGTTCTCAGATACACTTGGATGGCAGTGAATTGTCAGTTAATTGTCAGTTACTATATCAATCTGCCAAGTATGAATAGCTCTCAAAGAGCTTGAACGTTCTCAGGTTAAGGCATCTGTAAAGCTGATAGAGATCATGCATGATATTGATATGACCTCATTCTGAGGGCATATAAATTAAATCATTCCTAAGCAAGGGCATCGACTTGCTCAGCAATGTTCACATGGAAACATGAGGCATTTTGCAAATAGGCAGATACCCTGGTACTCGCCTGTCAGATCAGGCGTGGTTCAGTTTGTCTTTATCCATCGTTTTTATACCGTGCTCATCACCATGGCTTACACAGAGCGCTTTAAAGTTTTCACTAAATTGTCTTTATTTGACAGAGGGTCTTTTTGGGAGGGAGTGGAATTTGTATCATACCTGTGGCATGATCTTATCCAAAATATTTTGCGCGCACAAAATAGAAAAGTGCGCGCCATTCACCACTTAAGGATGCAGGAACTAGAAAAGAGTGTAAGGGTTGTATTGATCACATCCAAAGAGGAGGTTTTGGCAGTGATTTTTAAATTGTGGCTAAGTGGGAGTCTAAAGCCATAGCCATATGGCTAATTACAGATTATTTACTTAGTTACAGATAATTACTTGAGTTCTAGGTGGATTATAGGCTTCTCAGTTGAACCATATGGTATTAATACGTGGTACTAATACTTTCCATCTTTTCTGCTTGCCTTCTATGGCAGGTTGACAGCTATTCCATATACTCATTTCAGAATCTTAGGTAGCTCTGATCAAGTCAGAGATGCTCTTGATTCTCTGTCTGCCTTCAGGCTGATCAAATAGCCACAGCTGATCAAACTCACTTCTGAGAGAAGATCATGCAGTAGTTCAAGAAACAGGGTGCAAACCTTTCTCTTCAGTGGACAGTACCCCATTTTAGTTGTTTTTCAGTGTTTTTCTTCTTGCTGACAAAAAGAAGATCCTCCATTCATTATCACCTAGGTATCTTCCATGCTGTACCTTGTGTTGCTAAGACATTCTGTGTTATCATCCTGGTAGACATCTACTGGCAATTATTTGAATCTATTGTCAAGAAAATGCTATAGATGCAGCTCTCAGTTTGCATCTTTGTAGCTCATCAGAGCTTTGCACCAGTGCAATTGAGCACGTACTTTGTTTTTTTTCCAGTAGTCTTCATGCTCACAAGCATGAGGATAGATATATGCATAAACTAACTGTGTGGTATGCTCATGGCTTGTGAGCCGGATGGGGTCCAGCAATAGGAAGCTCCGGGATGGTGTATTTAAGGTAATAGGTCTGCAGTTCCCTTCTCTGAGGCCCTGCCCTATTTTTCTGTTGCGTTGTGGAGCTAGGCCGTTCTTACACAGAAGAGTGTGCGTACCCTCTTGTGCTACTGGAAATTCACATGGATATCTGGATTTGCTGCTACATGGCATCATCTCCTCAGGACTCTGTGACCTCTCTGTTGACTTCTAGACACAAACTTCTGAAATTTCTGGGTTTGAGCCCACATGAGAAACTTCTTATCCCATGCAGACAGATGCTTAAAAGCTTTAGAAAAAAGAACTTACAGGAGCGATATTCAGAATACTACTGCCAAATCTAGTCTTTGTAGCATGTTAGTTGACTAATGCCAGTTTTCTGTGGGCCAAAACTACTTGGGCAAAATCTGTGATAAAATTATATTAGGGTAACTTTTTCACCGAGATCAAAATCAACTATTTAAATCAGGTAAAAGTGTTCATGTAGAGATATCCTGTGAGGTTTTTTTTCCTGGCAGGATGAAAGGTCTGTTTGTAATGTAAGAGCTCTCTTAAAAACCTACTATAGGGTCAGGCAAGTTGTAATTTTAGCCGTCGCAACTCCTTTGCTTAGGGCATATCTCAACCAATCCAACTCTGTTGAAACTATACCTTTCCTCCTAGGGTATCCGTGACCTGTATGGAGGTCTAGGTTTTGACTTGGCTGTAGTGACCAGTGACCCATTACAAGTGTGTTTCCATCAAAACTCCCAAATCCATTAATTAGCAACTTCTTTGTCAAACCAAGACCTGCAAAACCCTTGTGAATAAACACAGGCCTCGGAGGATATTTTTTATATTCAGGTTAATGAATCTATGTTACACATTTAGAAACTTGCTGATACAGGACAGCAAATGGAAACAAACAGGATCACAATACACAACTTAGTAGCCTGGGACTACTTACATCAGCTGTTAAAGATAATAGCTGATTCTTAATGGTGTCTGATAAATTCAGGATCTAGAAAAGCGATAGGGTGGAAAGAGAAGCTGAAGTCGTATCTCCAAACTGAATAGAGGAACTTTCTGCTTGGTTCTTACAAAGTTATACAAGATATGAAGAAAGAGAAGGCAAAAGAGGCTTTCTCCCTCTGCGTCACTCTTTGACATACACAGGCTCAAGATGTATACCATACTGGGGATATTCTGTCCACCACCTTAGCTAGCCACCGGTCTTGACCATCAAGGCAAATGCGGCACATATGGTTGTTCTGCATCCTCAATGCTTATGTCTTAATATCGCAGTCTCTTCTGCTATGCAAAGAGCATGTCAGAGGCCATGCCATAGGCTGTGTGGCACTCAGCTGTTAAATGCTTTAGATGCTGTTAAAATACTCCAGTTTCAATAGGAGTACGCTTGGCCGTGATTGACAAGGACATTGTAAGAAAACGCGCCATGGGAGGGTAGGTGAGAGAGCAATCTTGACCAAGTGTAAATGATCAAACAAAAATGAACGAGGGTCCCCATTCAGCAGTATGCATAAAACAATTTGAACTTATCCCGCACACGAGTTGCTCCAGTGAACAAACACTCCATTAAATGCATTCTTGAAGAGCATTGCACCAAAGTCAATTGTTTTAACTCGCAAGAGCAAGGACTATTCATGGGGCTAAAATGCAGGAGGCCAGGTCCCGCACTGACTTATACCACATCAAGTCCCACTCATTAGAGCTGCCATTCACAGGATAAATTTCAAACCAGAACTGTTTTGGTATGCTTGCAGGGTATTAAACCAGTAACTGTGGCTCAGGCAAAGGGAAGGATGGCTCTGAGTCAATAGGAATAACTGCGGGAGGAAGGAACCCACCTTTAACACAAGCCTGGAGAGTGTCCCGTTTCATTACACCCTGAAAACCGTACTATTTGCCAGAATACTCTTGCCTCCCTGGCTTAAAATACTTGTGATTTGTCAGTCTAGTATAGTTCATTGCCAAGCACAAGTTAATTGATTTGCAATTCCGGTGGCTCCGTGGCTATTTCTTTAGCATTTGTGGGGAGTCCAGGCTCCCGTGTACAATTAACTCATCGTTTAAAAACTCCCCCGACTCCCATTTGCTGTATATTATACAGCACCTGACACAGTGAACCATTATCTAATTGAGGCCTCCAGACTCCTCTTTCTTTCCTCCTCCCCCCCCCCATTTGTCTGTGCAATGGGAGTGAAAGGAGTTTTTTAACTCCTTTGATTTCTGTGGTCTGGTGTTTACTGAATGTTTGACAGTTACTCTTGACTGTCAGTGATATTTCTGATTCCCATCCAGTGCTAACCAGGCCAAGGCTGCGTAGCTTTCTAAATCAGCTAGAACCAGCTGCGTTTGGTTACCCTTATTTTTAGCATTAAATAGTAAAATATTTTGTTACTATGCAAAATAACATGACAAAATGATTATCTGTAGTAATTAATTTTCATGTTATTAAAAAGGCTATTTTTATTTTTATTAAAGGTATTGTTATTATTTCATTCTATTTTTATTATTATTTTAATATTGTTAAAGGCAAAGGAAAGATGAAAAGACTTTGCTAGCATATAGAACATAACAGAATTTGCTGTTGACCAATTTTCTAGTAAAATTATTTGGCAGTGATCGTATCTAGTGTAAAGTACATTGCCTTGCCCACCAGCAGAACATGACTGCAACGTGATAGATACATGCATTAAATGATCCTATCTTATTGGATTCATTACAGTATGATTATAGCATTGCTATTTCAGTGTCTTAACACAATAGGCAACTCTCAAGCTAAATCAAAAAATGAAAATAGTCCACTGTGTTTATTTTCATTTTACACTGGTGATGATCATCTTCACATTCCTTTTGCATTTTCCTAAAACCAAATGATACATTATCTCTAACAATGCAATAAAACCAATTCATTGATCTTAGCGCTTGGCTTGCCAGAAACAAACCACACTGTCTATCCCGTTATTATATGATCCTGTTCACTGAAGCAAACATTAAAATTAAAACTTTCTAGTCAAAAGTGGCCAATGTAATATTGGGGGGGGGAGGTATTTGGTGCATAGCTATTATAAATAAAGCGTGATGATAAAATGCAATTGAAAACCTAACGGCTTTGCATTAACAGCAAATAAAACAGAAAGGAGACAGGAAGATGGGTGAAGCGGTGAGGGGGTTCAGGGGGGGGTTATTTATTTATTTATGTTATTTTTTCCCCTTTTTTTTTTTCATAGACTTTAATGCATAAAGGGCTGTACTGCTGCTTTGGAATTTGATCCTGGTCAGCGTGGCACAAATCTCAGGGCAAAAAGGTCGGTAACAGCCTGTTAGGACCTTTTGAACTCTGTCTGCTCTGCAAAAACATCCTCTGAAAAGAGGTGAGCCACTGTCCAAAGTAGGGCAATACTAAATTAAAACACTCATAAAGTCTTGCTTGGCTAGTGATCTCTCTGCCAGCAGTGGCTCCAATTGCTGCTGGGTGAATAGGAGGTGTTATTTCCAAACCCTTAGTTGCCCTCTCACATAAAAGAAAAAGCCCAAGGATGTATTAATTAATTAAACATCGTTTCCTTTTTCTTCCCCAAGGAAGATGGGTGCTTTTCTATCCTTCCAGGGCAACCAGCTAGTATAATTTAGCTACAAAAAAACAACAACAAAAAAGAACAAACTGCAAAGAGAGACAAAACCCTGAGACATTTTCTCTCCTTTTTTCCATCTCTCATTAATTGCTTGGATCTGTGCGGGAGAGGACTCCAAGCCCGAGCTTTGCACAAAACTCATCCAAGAGTGAAGAGGGCAAGCCGAACACTGAGCCTCTCCAGCTGCCTTGAAGTGAATGGCTTTCTGAGGGGTATGAATGCTCGCTGTCTCTCCCCATACAATGTAGGTGTTACTGCTCACGAGGAGAAAAAAACAAAACAATAATCACTTGAAGGGGAGAGAAAGCTGTCCTGGGCAGGGGGGGAAGCGCTCTCTCTCCTAAGGGCATAAAATCGTGCTGCCTTCATTTCGGTAAGAGGGACTGGGCACAAAAGGTGAGGCAGGGTGGTGCTCTCGGAGGCTGGGGGCACTTGGAAAGAAATGTTCCGTTCTGAGTAAAAAGTGTGTTTTGCAGTGAAATAGCAAAAAACCTCCCAAACCCAAAAAGATGGGAGTAGCACATCTGAAAATGCATACTCTTCTCGGCACGTTTCCATAATCAGTTTCTTCTGGCTTTCTGCACCTACCCACACTGTTAATGCCTCTGCACATGGCCTAGCAATTAGTTAATGAAATCGTAGGCTTTGCCACTTTCCTTCATTCATAAAATTGAATACAAAATTCAATTGTTAAGTGACTTTTCTGTAAGCGACTTCTGCTTACACGGAGAGGAAAACAGCCAGTGATCACCGGGATAGCAACTCTCTGTGCTTTCTTAATAGCACTTGTGTACGTGTATATGCACCTGTACGTATGAGAGAGATCTCGTTTGATCTGGAGAGAGGTGAAGGCACAGAGGACGTGGTGTAACAGGGCTTTTCTGTCTTCATCTTCCAGCGTTATTACATCTGGTCTCTCTCTTTTTTTTAAATGTTTGCTTTGCCCCATTCATCCTCGTATTTAACGTGCACCTTTGGGAACAAGAGAAGAGAGCAAGCGAGGCAAGTTGGGTGAGATCAGATGCCTGCACTTTTAACTCTGATCTTGTTCAGTTTGTATTTAGACCTTCTGAAGGCCTTTTGCATTAGTTACTTTTGGTCCAAGCAGACCTTTACTCTCATGTCAGCACAAAGGGGTTAGGTGCAGCGCTTTCTATGGCAAAAAGCCCTCGCTGGGGCTGAGCAAAATCTCAGCTTTTTCAGGAGCAGAGCAACACAAAAGATTTAAGGGGGGAAATTGTTAAAAGGGAAGCCCTTTTCTCTTTGGATTGAATGCAGTGGGGAGATTAAAACTTTCATTTGAGATTTTGCTGTATTCATAGTAGTGAGGCCATGAATAGGTCTAAGTCAGAGCCCACAGTGGTTGTGGTGTGCCCTTTTATTCTCTGGCACATCTTCAGACACAGGTTGTTTTGCACTTGAAAGAGGTGAAAGAGGGGAATGTGGGATTTTTGACAGCTGATATTGGCCTCTGAGCTCTTGATGGGGATTTTCTAATTAACCCCAAGGGCCCATCAGGTAGCCAAATAGAATGATTTCTGTCAGAAAGGGCAAAAATTTGGTATTTTCTATTTTTTTATTTTGGACAAATACACTGGCGATGATTTTTAATGTCATATACATGATGAAACCAATTACGAGGAGGATTTTGGAATTTTTTAGGGCCTGAATACCCCTAAAGCTCAACATTTCAAGGAAAACTTCCTTGCTTTTGAAGACTTCTTGGACTTTAGATAATAATACTAATGCTAATTTAAGCAAATGCCTTTTGATCTCGAGGTACTTCCCCCAGATCTGTAACACTAGGACGGTCCGAGGTGGCACACTCCCACCCTGTCCTCTCCAACTTTGGGAACTGGGAGCAGCGAGTCCTAAGAAATCAGCTACGGGATCCTTACTGCATGTATGCAGCTGGCAAAGCTTATTAGGAAAGCAGTCGTAACGCAGAAAGACTGGACTAGAAGTGTGATATTTTGTCTACTGCATAAAGCTTGCAAAACTTACTCCTTAAGTTTTAAAAGGCAAAACGTGAGCAAACCTGATTGTGTGTGTGTGTGCGCAACATCTTTACAGTATTGCAGGTCATGACATGGAAGGACATGAAATTTAAAGGCAGCCGCCCTTGTTATCTAGTCTCCTTCTGAATCTGACATGCAGGACGGAGGATTAAGATGCTAGGGAAAAAAAATCTTGAGAGTTGTGATACCTGTGAGTTGGGGAAGCTAACAGAAAGGCATTTGATATTAATTTTGTATGCTAGTGGTGCTGAAAGAAGAATGGAATTAAAGCTTCATAATAGATGACTTTGTACAGACATTTATATGGGATGGATAGATAGATTAGGTCTAAGAACTAGCGTAGAAACTTGAGTAACTTGTCCAAGACAATATTAATTTACTTTTCTCTGTTTGGGGTATTTGAGAGTTGTAAAGGAAAACCTGTATAGCAAAGGAAAGGAGAAAAAGGCAGAAGGTACATGAAGGAGGTTGAAAAGAATCCTACTGAATTAATTAATCTAGAAGTAATAACAAATCTAGCTGGAACAGATGTCTCTCTCTATTCCTCTGCTTGTCCAAGGCAAGCCACGATTTTCTTCTGCACCTCAGAGCCAAGGGCAAGAAGTTGCAATGGTTTCTCCTCCTAGTCATGGCAAAGGTCACATGGGACATCTCTGCTTTGTCTGTTATCTCTTCAGACTAGAAGTATGCCTCATCCACTTTTCCGTATCAGTCAAGTCCAAATTTCAAATGATTTGAAACTCAGTTGAAAGTAGCACCCTGGACCAATCTTAAGTTTGTGCTGGACAGGAACATAGATGGACTGAGGAAAGGAGTAAGATAATGAAGCTGAATATACATAAATAGTAAATTTATCAGAATATTGCTAGCAAAGGGTAGTCGTTGGGGGGAGAAAACAGAAAATTTAAGGATTGCAGAACCAGACCAAATGTTTCAAAACAGAACTTAAAACCAAGCAAAGCTTGCTTTCGCTCACATTTGGCCACAAGATGTTTGGTGCGGGTCCAAAAACGTTTTTCTGGAATTCAGTGAGTGTGTTTCAAGTGAACAGAGCCAAAAGCTGTAGAAATCGAGCTGTTTCTAGTCTTATCTAATGCTTGAAGGCAAATGGAGGTATACGTTAACTCCCATAAAGTAAAAGATATGCCCTGTCTTCTGCTTTTACAGAACCCCAGTTACTTTAGCACGATGGATGAAATTTTGACTTAAAAGCCTGCTACACTAGGATAATATACAGGATGAGAACAATCTAATTTGGTTAGTGAGACCCAGGATCAGTTTGTAAAACTATGTAGGGCTAGTACTAAGCAATTAAAATAGATGCTAAATAACTGCAAGAAAATAAATATGGAATCCAAAAATACACTCAGAGTGTGAGCCCTTTGGAGAGTCCAGTTCCTCTAATCATTTATGTTAGAAAGAGGGAGCCACCCCAACAGAGATTTCGGATGTTCGGATAATGCCTGCCTAAGTATTATTTAACGGTCTTGAGAATACGAATGAATAGACTTGACTTGGGTCAGGAGTTTTATGCTCTACATTGCCAGGGATTATTCCAAGACACCTGATGAGATACAGACATTTACCCATCTCCACTGAAGTTAAATTACTATTTCTTCTTGCCTAACACATGCTGGAAACAGACTGATTTTTTTTTTCCTCCAGTCCCGATCAGCATTGCAGTGTGGATGAACAAGACATTCATCTTGCTGACACATCTTGTTTCAGCTGTTGCTGTGACAAATTGTTTTTGCCATAGTTCAGCTGAAGTGCTGCAGAGTTGCTGGGAGTGACTACTGTATTCCAGGGGTTGTTCATAATGGATTTTAAATTGTTTTTTGAGGACAGCTTTAAATCAAAATCAAAGCGAGTGTTACAAAGCACTGTCAACCACAGATGACTTTACGTAGAGACAGCTACTGCTAGAGGGACAAAAAAGTGCAAGGTGGTTCTCGGTCCCCATGAACCTACAAAATTTACCCAGTTTCTCAGCAGTTATGCACAGTAGTTTTTGCCAGAACATGTAAGAAAGGAATGTTTCCTCTTGTGGGGAGGATTTGGCTCCTGAAACAAAATCCCACTTCCAGTGCCTATCAATAAAATGCACTGTTTGGGAACTGGCCTATATATTTTATGAACACTCCAGTACTTCTCCGCCAGTGACTGCTTCAGATTATGAGATCAAATTTCATATGTTTTGGCGGGGTGGAGAAAATAATTCTACCATGATGATGACGATGCTATGTGATATTAAAGGCATCCACATGCTCACTCTCAACTCACCAATTTTCTTCTCACGCTTAAGAAGAGTGGAAAAACCATACCTCTACTTTGAATGATTTATTACGGTAGGGTTATCATCTTGAACCTCCAAGAGCTCACCAAGGCGCTCCATGTTTATGGCTGCTTTCTTGCTCCTGGTGACCCTTGGTTCTGCGGCGTGGTCCTCCTCCAGCTGAACTACCTTGTCACTCTCGGTAGACTTAATTCAGTTTTTAATTAGTAATCCATGAGGAAAAACATCCATCGGCTCACAGAATAACAGCACGGTATCAAAAAGGAAAGCTTGTTTTCTAGGGAGCAGTTGTTACAAGTTGTCTTTTGTCTCTCGGTGAGTTTGGATAAAGCCATGGACTTCTGATCCTGAACATTTGAATATGTCACGGCCAGCCAATTAACAAGTTTAATTTCCCACACAAAAATTTGTCAACTGCTTTTGAAACAAACTGGGAAGAATTGAGACATTTTCTAATTCCTCTTCCATCCTTCTAGACCAGAGACTTCATCCAGTTTACTGTCCAGAAGCATCTGTTGGGTGTTTTCTCATGCATTTGCAGAAGTTAGAGCTCTAAGAAATGACAAACTTTTAAGGGAGAAATGTTTAAAAGGGAATTTAGAAGTGGAAACTCTTCCAGTTAACTCTCTGTGTCTTTCAAGTTTTAAGTAATGGTGGAATCAAAATGTAAATGATGTCTACCTAGTGGCTTAAGAAGTAGAAGCTGTAATATTGCTTTAGCAACTACATGAAGGTTTTCTTTGTTATGCATTAGTTTTGCGTGGTGTATAAATTAATGCGCTTCCATACCTGTTTTCTATGTGCATTTTTTTTCTTGGTAAGTGTCACATAGCACAGGAGGATTGTGTGCTTATTTGTGACCGGTGTTTACTTATTTTCTTTCTTTGTGTGTACAGAGAAAAATGCAACAGCATCTGCTCTAGAAACAGTTGGGGGAAAATAGTTTCAATATATTCTCAGGTCGCAAGACAGATGGAGACTGTTTTTTGTCTAGTTCTGACAATGTTATGGTTTTTTGGCTCCTCCTTTTTCTGGCACTCTGTCAGTTCATAGCAATTATCAGTCTTCCTGAATTAACTTAAATAGCTTTTAATAAGAACTAAAAACTCTCACAAATGAAACTGCGTATTTTTTTTCTGAGCGCTACATCCCGATGCTCTTTTTGTTGCTGAAACTAAGTTTATTTTATTCTTGAATACAGTATCTATGCCTCTTGTATACTAAGTGTTCCTCCTTACGACACCTTCTGATTATAAGAGCTTATCCACACTTTCTGGTTTAATCACTGAATCACCAGGAGATTAAGGCTCATCTCTAGAGTATTTAGTAAGCCAGCTAATTGTGGGTGAAATCAGTGGGCATTAGAGAAAGCTATAGGGCTTTGAGGGCTTGGGCTTGAATGACTTGGGACAAGGGAGAGCGGCAGTCACTGCCTGACTATACGTCCTGGGGCCCCTGGCTGCTACGGGCAGTCGTCATTTACTGGTCGTACCCTTACAGATCGGGAGAAGTTCTTGTGACTTCGGCAGGGTCTCCAATCTGACTGTACTTTCAATGGCTTCACACTTGTACAGCAAAGAGGAACTTTAGTTGAGGATTTGTGGGTCTTCCTGTGCTTGGACTTGATCTAAGGAAACTCACTGACATCAGTCAGAGAAGCCTTTAAATTTTCCTGCTGAGATATAGCAATGGAGCAAAACTGCAAAATATATACACAAATGTGTTTAACGTGCTATGTAACGTAAGAACGACAGTGCTGCCTACGTGCATGTGTGGAAGCAGATGAGGGCTGGGATGGGGAGTGGTGCTCAGGAAGCACATGGCGCGGGGAGGGAAACCTTCCCTTGCTGCAAGCAGACCAGGCAAGTCGCGCTTTGGTGGTGCTTGGTCTGTGCTGGGGAGACGGCGTCTGGCGAGGACTGTCATGGCCTGAACAATTAATCTGGCCTTCAGCTTCCCCTCCTCCTCCCCCCATCAGAAAAGAGGGACAGGCAGCAGAGCAAGGTTCAAATGTCAGTCAGGAGCCTGCAGGCTGTGAGCTGGCCATGGCTGTTTGAGGCAGGGAGCTTGCTTGTCACCGCCGCCTTCTGTGTATTTGGACTTTATGGTGATTAGGACTTGGAAGTTAAATATGTAAGGATGTTGGTAGAATTAACAGAATAAAAACTCTTGCTATAATGGATCACTCTCAGGGATAAAACGCTGGTCTTAAACTTCCAAAAATACATTTGTAATCACAGATCAGTCCTGAGCTGGTTGAGGTGGGTCCTGCTTTTTCATCAAAGCAGCCACGAGAGGGCAACATGAGCATGAGCACAACGAAGAGGTGATGTTAAGGAAGAAATCGGTGATGTAAAACATAACTTGCGATTCCTGCAGCATTTATGCAGATCGTCTTGCCTTTAGCTTGTGTGCCGGGAGGTTAGGACAGGACTTCTCCCTGTTTGGCATTTGCCTTGCGCTTTGTGGAGCTACCTAATGCCTGGGGAAGGTAATGCACGACTGTGTTACACGGCAAAGTTTCACTCCTACTTTTTCCAAGTCCAAAGATTGTGTAAGACTTCAGGATCTGGAGTGGTGTTGCTGCTTCTCCCAGGTTTATGGCAGACCTTGAGATGTGAGGTACATCTGCTTCTGGAGCCATCTGAATATATATGAATGTCAGCTTTTAAGAAAACAGCCTTGGTCCTCAGACCTGTGGAGAAAACCGTTAAGAGGTGACTTTTAACTAAAAAGTGAACTAAAAGGTTTTATGATTTTAAAAGAGTGGTAGTATGATGGCAGCTGCCAGCAAATGAGCCCTACGTTTGCTTGGCTGGGAAGTTTAGGAAAATATCCCCAGCGAGGAAACCTCGGGGTGTGTCAGACTCGGGTGGCTGATTCTGGAGAGCGGGTGAAAGCCGGGCCAGGAAAGAGCAGCTTCTGTTGCAGGGCCCATGCCCACAGACTGAACGAGAAGCACACTTGTGGCAAACTAGGTGCTGCCTTAAAACAAAACTGAATCTCAGGTTTGTGTCAGCCTACAGCAGCTGAACCCATAGGGGAAACTCGCAGTCATGTATTTACTTTCACATTAATGAATATGGTCTCGACCTCCAGTGACAGAAAGCCTTGCTTTCAGATCCCAAAGACAAGCCAAATGGTGGCAGGTTTGCCTTTGATTGTGTTTTCGTTAGCTGCAGCTGAGCTTTCTAGGGTCTGGGAGAGAGGTCTGTTACTGCACGGCTCCTTCCTAAATAGTTGTATACCTACTGCATGTATAGGACACGTAAAAGATAAGAGTGTATTCTGTCTACCTGGGAAAAAGAGACCTTTGTAGAAGATCTGAAAGCTTGAAATTCCTGTAAGATTGAAAAATTATGTATAAGCAGCTACAAATTATCACCAGGATTTCAAAGAAATAGTTGGAAGCATTTCCTGCCCCGATAACTTTGACTTAGAAGATAGTTTGGAAATTGTGTTAATATCAGATTGCTTTTAAGTTTCCAGCATGGTCATTGTGATTCTTTGCAGCTGTTCCTTTAAGAACAGGGTGTGCCCTTAACGGAAAGAATAATTTAAGAAAGAAAAGAGGAGAGAACAGGTTTTCCCGGGGTACCCTTGGAGGAGGAGGTCCTGTCTGTCTAAGCGTCAGAAATTAGTGTGATAGATAGATTTCCAGCAAAGCAATCCCATCCTTGGAGGGATAGTATTTCTATTTATGACTGAGCGCTCTAGATCACTGGTCTATGCCGAAAGCTAGGTGCAGGCTGGAAGGTGGCAGAGCTGTGGGCTTTGCTCTTTATCAGAGAAATACCTGCTCCCCGGGAGAGTATGCTGCAATGTCGGGAGCTAACACACGTACTCGCACACAAATGAAGCCTACGCTCCTTCATTCACACGGGGAAGAGCTCCTGTCGATAGGAGAGCTGAGTCTGGGGACTTAACCAAGCGCTGTTCTCCCTGGTTTGAGATGAGGCTGACGGGCTTTTATACTAGGGTGTTCACCGGTATTCATTCTCTCTGGTTTGCTTTCTTGTTTCATTTAACCTTGTTTTTTGCTTAGTTTTCCAGTTTTAATTTTAGCTTTCCATTTACTGATGAAATTCTTAAGATAATTTCCTCTACTGAGGAAAATGGTGGCTGCATGTTATGTATGACCTTTGGGCTTTGTGCATTCATTGATTTATTCACCTGGCCACTAGGTGAGAGCAATGTGTGGGAAGACCCCACTGTAGCTGCAGGACCAAAGCTGGGGCACACCAGGAGCGCCCAGGAGATGGGGGACATGGGTTGGGAGGCTTCCAGATAGCTACCGCTAGGTCGTGGGGAGCGCTGGAAGAGGGCTACCCTGTTATCCATATTCTGCCTTTCCTGGTTTTTGGCAATAAGAAGCCCAGCTCAGTCATCTTCCATTTTCGTAGAGTTTTGCATACGCAATCTTGTGTCAAGTTGAAAGGTGCACCTCAACCAAACAAGACAGTGGAAAGCATTAATGAACTTAATACACGGTCTCTTCATATCTTAATTATTTGTGTGACTATTTCCCTTTGACCTTTCTCCCTGGGCATCTATTTGTTGTATTCATGCAAAGAGATGTTTTGCACAGAGGGAGGAAAAAATGTTCACCTGTTCAAAAAAGCTGCCACCAGGACGCAGATACAAGCAGAGATTCTTTCTCTCATCACCGTATTATTTTCCTGAACACACTGTAATTTCATCAATTTTCCATGCTTATGGTCATGAATGCTTGACATTACCATGTCTTTGCGTTAACAAAAAAGAAATTTCATGGCTTAAGTTTTCACTAGAAGAATAGGGAAAGCGTGAAAAGCCAGCCAAATTACGGAGCGCTACAGTGTCCTTTGTTCCACAGCAAGATTTTCTTGTGGAGAAATTTGTATTGTATGTTTTGGGTTGTTTATTAGTTACATGTTTATGACAAACTAGAACTCACACAGGTTTCTTCTGTTTTAACTGTTTGCCTGTTTGCATCTGGGTGGCGGTTTATTAGATTTCGGGGTATTAGGATTGAATGTGAATGCAATGTTTAAGGCTTGGGGTATTTGGAAGGCACATAACTATTTGCAAGGCTAGATTTTCAGCCAATTTGAATGAACGTAGTGCTGTGTTGGTTAGTACTAGGCAGAGAAGTAACTCCGAGTTTTTCTAGGTTACAGTTTTTTCCAATACATTACCTGGACCATTTGCAAACAGCATCCTAACAAACAGGCAAGTGGGTTAGGATGGATACGACATCCTTTACTGTAAAATGTTGATTTCATGTGCCAGACAGATGTGGCCATGACCTGAACCCAGAATAAGTAACAGCATGTTTCTGAGTGACATTAGAAAACTTCTGACTTCTTGTAACCAAAGAAGTTGGTTTTCTTCTTTGCTAATCTCTGACACAGAGGTGATGATGATTCTATCACCGTTGCCATTGCAATTCCCCGTGGCTCTGTGAAGGGAGTAGATTACATTGCATTTGGACTTAATGAAATATATGTCCTGGCCGGTTGACACATTGAGTAAACTCAGCCAGGCTTGGAGAGCTTTCCTGTCTATTTTTATGGAGAATGTGGAAGCCACAGTAGAGCCTACGGAGCCTTGTTTGCCAGTGGGGATGTGATAATACAAAGTTGCTTTCCCAAGCCACTGGACTTTTTTGTGTCAAAGGATGCCCAAGCCAAATTAAGACTTCAATAAATCCTTTTTAGAATGTGCTACAGTTTTTCTTTGCTAAATACTGGTTTGTTCTACACATTTTATGTTTGATATGTCTTTCAGCTATTGGAAACGTCAGTTAAAATAACACAGATAGGTTTAGGTTGGGGAGTCTGTAGATGCAATGATTGTGTTTTCAAGTTCCAGCTGATGCTGTAACAAGTGTCCTCACTTGCACTATCCCATCAACCTAACGGGTTGAACAACAAACACGTGAGAATGTTGGGCGTTCCTAGCAGAAATTTTATTTAGTTAATGAGTTCGAGGTTGAACTGTGAAATTCTTCTAGCTGTTGATCAAAAGGATGGAGTCCTCCGAGTAAAAGAGGAAGAAACGGCATCTGGCTTTTCTGAGGCAACAACATAGGCCCAGCAAGTATGAAACAGAGACTGCTGCTCTGTTTGCTGGTAGATAGCCACATATTTCTTCCCATGGAGCACTTTCAGTTGAGACTGGAACGAATGGAGTTGGCTGTCTATGCAGCTATGCTAGTGTGCATCAGGAGTAACTTCACTCAAGTCAGCAGTTACTAAAGCACAAAGCTGGCATAAGCGAAGGCATCGCAGGACCTGACAGATGTCTCCTAAGGGAAGACTTCAGCTACCAAATTACATAGCAGTTGTACTCTCCATGAAAATGAAATTAAATCAGACTCCCATATTCATTCCTCTAGTCTGACAGCCAGGCCTTGATTCATGTACTGTTTCTTCCCTTTCCATAATCTTTCAGCACACTGCAAAAATGCTAATGGAAAACATATACTGCCCAGACAGCTGCTCTTGTGCTTTACTAATAATAATGTCACCAAAACACTATTAGGCACAGTAGGAAGAGTAAACTCTTACAGATGATTGCACTGATTGTACTCCATTAGCTGTTGCCATCTTTTGCTTCAAAGTGTGCAGATATTACAGGAAGGATTTAATACTATCTCCTTAGACTTAAATGATTGCTATTTCCATTTAGGCTAATATAACCAGATTTACCTTTGCCTTGTACATTTGCTTGGAATTGCTTCTTATTGGATTTACTGGATGCAAAGGAAGATGTCTAAGATCAACAGGTGGGAACATTTCTAGAAGTGCTTTGTAAATGTTTGCTGTAAAGCCATGACTGTTTGTTATCAACCAGGTTTGATACGAGTCTGAGGAATACTTAGTGCTTGGGAAAGTTGTGGTTTTGGCCTTTGAGAATGAAATGTGTGGGCACACGACAGCTCCAGGCACCGTGTGGTGTGAATGGAGGACGACCCACCACCTTTCCCCTGCTCATCCTCCCCACTCCAGTGAGAGCAGCAAGGTAGGGGTTCACCCTGCGCTGTTTTGAGCTGTAGAAAGTAGATGACATGAAGCTAGGCTGAGATAAGACTCTTTGCAAAGATAATGAACAGGAGGTAACAAAAGGTTTGTTCAGTCACTTCTAAAACAGGGTAGCTTGAATTGATAAGACATAGGTTAAAAAAAGCCCACCTTATGTCTCCCTAAACAAAGCTGACACATAAAGAGACTTAAGCAACACAGTCATATTCTAAATCGGCATGCGTGTGAAGAGACGCTGCCAGCAAAAGACAACCAAATAAAAAATGTATCCATCAAGAAAAGTCCCCGGATTTTACATCTTAGAAAAATGGAAATTTTCTGGGAAAACTTATTCCATCCATTAGGAGGTTGTATCAGTCGAATCTTTGGCATATTCTGATCAGCAGGGAAGCACAGCACTGGCAAGTTGCTCTTTACTAGTGTAAATGTCTGTTCTGCTTCCCACGTTCAAAGCAGAAGCCTTTTTAATCCAAATATTTATGTCGGGTGAATTCTGCCTGATTTATAGTCTCATGTAATAGAACACTAAAGAAGTAACTGTACGTTTAGCAATTTCTTTTAATTATGAAGTTCACTCTTTGTTTCCTATTTTATTTGGTAACTTCCCTTCTATTTCTTTCTTTTTGTAGCAAGGAAGGACTGAATGTATCCTATACCATGTTTTTCTGTATGTTCTATTATGGAAAGAGAATTGGTTTGTTATTTTTAAGGGCATTTACAATTTCTGCAGCTAAAACATCAGGTGAATTGCTTGCCTTTACTTATATTATTCGCACACTTGTATTTTGTGACCTTCACTTGAATTTCACAGCTCATATGGACCTGATGGTCCATGTGGTGCTGATTTTTTTATTATTATTATTTTATTCCTGGTTATAATTATTCCTTACTTATTTCAGCAATTTAAAATAAGAACTGGATTTAAAATAAACTTTACATGTTGACAATTTCATACTCTATTGCATAGAATTAGAGACTTGTTGCTGATTATCAGCTTTGTCGTCTTTGTTTCCTTTTCCTTTCTTTTTGTGTATTATCCCTGTACTTCGTAAAAGTCCAAAACATCAAAGCTGCAAAGAAGATGGCTCACTGCTGCCAAGTGACTTGGTCAGTCCTTTATCTCCTGATAGGCAGAATTACATCAGCAGTGCTTGAGAAACAAAAAGTTGTGTGAGTTTTGTTTTTGTTTGTTGTTTTTTTTTTTTTAAATAGCTTTGTGAGGTCTATTAATTTCTTCCCTTCTCCCAAGAAGCACCAAGATATAAAAAGTCCACTAAAAAGTATTAAAAACCCTCAAGCCTAGAATGATCAAAATTGGAGATTTTTATCAGGCTCTTCAGGTTCTCAAATCCCGTGACTTTTAGTATGAGACAGTTTTGTGGATTTTTTTGTTTAATAAATTGAATAAGTTTAATTTAATTTACTTTCATGAGTTTAATTAGATTCATTTGAAACAAAAATTGTAAACCTCAACGCTACAGAAAAAAGCTAAAGCCCACAACCAAAGGGGACCAAAGAGGCTAATCAAACCACAATATAAACGAAGGGAACTCTGTCCTAATTGCTTGGAGAAGATATTATTATTTTATGTTGGTATTGTGATTTGGGGGGAAGGGAGAAGGACTCGCGGAATTGTCTCAAATTCATTGTATTGCCTGGACAGAGGGCTCTGAAGGGATCGTAACTATTCTGCTGACACTGCATTTTGTGGCGACTCAGCCTTCAAACGTTGAGCCAACTTACTGCCGCCTCCGTAACGGCAACGACAGAATGGGGTGCTCGCTATGGAAAATCGTCCTTCGGTTTTCCAGCACTGCTGGGCCCCGCTCTGAAGGCTGTTCTTGCCATAAACGAGCACTGTGTCAAGACTTTCCAGCAGTAAATGTTTGCAGAATCAACAATTACATATAGTCTCTCGAACTATATAGTTTTCAAAGCAGGCTCCCATCATACCAACAGCCCCAGTAAGTACTACGGCACGCTCATCTGAGTAGGAGTTTTCAGGCTATGGCCTTTGTTTTACTTATTTGTAAAGACTGTAGCGTATTGTAGATGCTATAATAATACATTTATTCTTCCTTTGATTACTGTAGAATACCCTGGGTCACATGAGTAGCTCTATAATAATAGTTTGCATACCGATGATGTTATTCTTTTGCTCTCAATTATAATGAGACCAGATGCAGAGAAGCAAAACCTGCCTCGTTTTTAAAGAGTATTGAAATACACTCTAAGAAAGTAGAAGATAGGTAGAAATAGAGCTAGATGCAGGTTCTCTACTGCACTCTAAATAGTGTCTCATTATTTTATTTATCCCAAAGTGTTGTCATCTAGGTTGCAGTGGTCTTGCTTTTGTGAAATATTAGACAGAACAACGCGAAGTTTCTTAAATTTGTACGTGGTAGCGTCTCTCTGCATTTACAAGTACAGCCAGCGCGAAGGACAACGGTCTGTGTTGTGACACCGGTAGGGAAAAACAAAACATATTTGCACTCATCTGCTGGCGCTTCCTAATGATTCATTAGCAGTTGACAGTTATCGTGGCCTGATATGCTGCTCGTACGGGCAGAAATCGAATCGACACGACTGAGCCGTCTGTAATCGCAGCTGTAAGGCTGGGAAGTTCCATTGCGTATGTTGGCATGAAATTAGCTCAGCCTATGGCTAGAAAATGACGGGACCGAGATGGAGGCTTATTGCATAATTAGTTAAACAATATTTCATCCGTGGGTCTTATCAAGCTGTAAGACAGGCATATCTGTTGTAATTATATTTTACATCGGTAATGTGACACAGTAATGAAATGTGTCACTACACTAGTGTTAGGATACATTTCATTAATGCAAAACACTTTTGTTGTACGCTTTACATTTGGAAACAGATTTAAGTATTAAGTGGCTAATGTCTGCAGCCAGGGAATCCTTTCCGAATTTGTAACACTGACCAGAACAGACCGCATTACACTCTCCAAATGGTGCATTTTTGCATTTGAATGTCTGAATTATCCTGGTTTCTTAGAGACGACCACAACACCAACATCTTAAATCCTCAAAATATTGTCCGCTTCATTGAATGCTCGTGATCTAAGCATATGTGTAATTATTCTGTAATTCTCCCCAAAATGTGATTCCTTGGAAATGCATACTAGATTTCCCCTATTGTAGCTGCAATGACTATTTCTTTGTGCCCGCTTCTTTAAATACGGTCACAAGGAAGTCTGTGTGCCTTGGTGCACCGCATGTGTAATGATGATTTTTTTTTTTCTTCCCCCCAACTCCTAGTACGCCCATCAGGAGAAAAAAAAAAACCCAAACCGAAAACCTGCTTCGTTTGTTTCAGGGTACTGAGCAAGGTCACAAAAAGACCATTTAAGATAATATACATACAACAGTAACCTTTCTGACAAGAAGTGGGCCTAATACCACGTACAATGGGCTTAGAGTTAGGCAAGTATACAAAATTAGAATTTGCAAGAGTTACCAAACCTGGCTCCGATAACATACGCATGTGCGCACTTTGGAAGAGGGCAAAGGGGAATCCCGTGTACCTTAGGCAGATTCAGCACACATCGTGCAACAGTGAAGATGATTTTTCAGAAATTGCTGCTAGCGCAAAATATGTAAAATCTTAAAAAAAAAAAAAAATCCTATTTGTGGGGAAAATTCAGATTTGTTAATTTAAAAAATTACAGTTTATTCAGTAATGCAAAGAAACTGTATATGCGTTTTGGCAACATGAGTATTGCAGACACCAGGGGTGCCGCGGCTGAGACCTCCTCTTACTAATTGTTCTAGTTCACAGGTGTCTTTATCAGCCGAGTTATAAGGGAGCTGTAGGGAAGACTTGCCTTCTAAGACTTTTGTAGTAGTTTCTCTTAACATCTTCCATTCAAAAAAAAGTTATCTGGATCTTTAGTACTTATTTGATAAAACCTGATAGTTAATTCTTTCATTTTAAAGGAGCAAAATTCAATCAGAATTAGAAATATGTGAAAGAAATGCATTATTAAATAAAATTACATAGTTACAAAATTTGCTGCAAGTGTTGAGCCTTGTGTTTATATAGAGATGTTCCTTGATAAATATATTTCTCCCACATTTCTCAGTTAAAAAAAACTCTTTAAAGGTGTAAAAACATTCTATGGGATGAAATTAAGGGATTTTTCTGAGGAGGATTTATAAAACTATGCTTGCTAGATTTTCAAAACTGAGAGATTTTTGGGGATAAATACTGTGCAAAAAAATCTTCCACAGTAAGAAAGGTACAGACTTGAAATTTATTTTTTCCTTTTATGCCAATAAACCATAAAGGTCTGAGTTGGGGAAAACAAATTTAGCTGGAGAAATAAAATAAGCACTGATACACGCGAAGAAATCCATATGTGCTGAGGAAATTGAGCCTGTGTAAAACAGTTACTGCATTGATTCAGTGTAATAACTCTTAGCGAGTGTTGCAGTGTTTGGACCCTTGCACCATTTCATCTTATATTAGTATACCATTTGAGCGTGTTAATCCATTTTTAGCTTCTCACTGTTAGATTTTCACAACTAGAATTGAAATAGAAAATACACTTCTAAGGCTCAACCAGGAAAGAAATCATAAGATTGTGGAGCTGCAACAAATGATTTAGTATTGCTCTGATTTTTACTCTTTAATTAAAAACCCACGGTATCTACTGTGTAGCCCAAGTTGTACAGAATTTGGATGAGGTAGACTGTTACAGTTCAAGAATTGTCCAAGGCCCCAAAATAGGTGCTAGACCCAGAGAGTTCGGTTCCCTGTGGTTGTGTCCTCAGCTCCCCCGAAGAGGGGTAGGTTTCCACGCGTGCTTTCCTCCTGGTGGCAGCTGTCATTGTCGTCCTTCAGGTTTCCACCAGAGTGGGTGAGGTATGAATTTGTACAAAGTACCTGTGGAATTCGTAGCCCTGATGCAGGTCTCTGAAACGCCATGGACTCATTAGGCGTGGGCACGAGCCCCTTTTCTGCTAAAACAGGCATTTCTCCTGCGTGTGTCGGTGATACGGCACCTGAGTCGGCAGAAGTCAACCAAGAAACGGTCTCCGAGCAAGTCATCCCCAGCCGCATCTCCTTCCTCTGCCTAAGTGCAGGGAGAAAGTTCCAAGTGCAAGCATGTAACAAATTTCAACTGTGCAAATTTTGTTTCAGAGCTGTGAGGTAAAATCCGGAGCTAGTGAAGTGGATGGCAAAATGCTGAGTGATTCAAGTGGTGTTTGGATTTCGCTTGTAAAACTGCTCCCTGCTGAATTAAAACGATGGGGACCGAGAGCTCTGTGTGCGTTACAGGTCTGCAGTATACAAATGGGAATATATATCTCACTCTTTCAGACGTATAAATACTGAAATAAAAATGTGAAGTGCCAGAGTGCAAATTAATTTTTATATGAGGTCTAGATCTGTTTTTATTATGAAATGAAGTAGTGACTGAGAAGTGGCTTTCATTTTAATAGAGCACTTTTTCGGTGCTGCAACTGTATTCATCCTCTCGCACTTCCCCCTCTATCATTATTTGCAATATTTTTTTTTTCCTAAACCCCTGAAATGTCATCTGAATGAAAATGATCTGGACAACCAAGGAAAGTACCTATAAAAAAACATTGGGCAGAGAATCTTTGACACTGTGTGAATGTTGATTGCAAACATTTTAATGAGGCCAGCCTTGGGGTTTTTTTTGGTTTTTTGGTGTGGTTTTTTTTTTTTTTAAAGTTGATTGTAAATCAGTAAAATATGCTGGGCTTTCTAAGCTCCGAGTTGGCAACAGCTTGTTGAGAGTAAATCCTCTCATGGAAGGTTTTGCTAATCTGAATAAATTCAATTTCAAAATCCTTCCTTGATCTAAGCTTGCTTAAGCTCTCACCAAGGCCTAAGGACCCTGAGGGTCAATTCCAATAACAAAAGATAAGAAAAATCTGCCCTTTCTCATATCTCTTTGCAATACACTATAAGCTGTTACCTCACTGCAAAAAATCTTTAGGTTTAATGAAGTCGCCTTTTGATACTTTTTGAGGGTGAAGTTCAATGTTTCCCACCCTGGTGCATGTCTGCTCTGCATGCCACCCAGGACCGATGTCAGAGGACCTGGCTGGCTCCTTCCCCGAGGCGTGGCTGCGCCTGGAAAAGGAGAAGTCCTTGAAATCACTGCGCTGAACTACGTAGCTCTAAGAAAATATGCTAAATGGAGCTTTACAAATTAGGTTTTTCTTCTTTTTTTTTTGGCGGGGGGGGGGGATAATTGACATGCCACCCAGGACCGATGTCTGAGGACCTGGCTGGCTCCTTCCCCGAGGCGTGGCTGGGCCTGGGAAAGGAGAAGTCCTTGAAATCACTGCGCTGAACTACGTAGCTCTAAGAAAATATGCTAAATGGAGCTTTACAAATTAGGTTTTTCTTCTTTTTTTTTTGGCGGGGGGGGGGGATTTTTTTTTTTGGCGGGGGGGGGGATAATTGATATCAGGTTAGGCAGCCTGCACTTTTTAGACAAGCTTGATTAAAAAGTGATAAAGGAGGAAGTTTAGCTCAAAACCTGAACAAATTCTGGGGCTGGGCTGTGATTCTGCGACGCTCCTGCTGCCGCTGTGCAGGTGTACCGCAGTTCAGACACCCATTACTTCTGAATGCTGCATGTATGGTCTGAAAGTGAGAGATGCAAACAGCATTTGTGCTATTTTTCTTCCCAATAGTCCTCTGTTCCATTTTCCTTTTAGTTGAGGCTTTTTGTGTTGAGCAGTAGTTTATGCAAAGACTGTGAGACCTCATCTCGTTGCACTAATTGGATAAGTAACGCAAAAATCACCAAAACTGGAGGTTTTGAACAGCATCAGACACTGGGCAGCTGTAAACTGATTGTAAACTGGCTACGCTGTTTGTACCTGTTGAGTTTCTTGGGCAAGCGTGCTTCCAAAATCAATTCTGTTATGGTAATTAAACTTAAATAAAAGGAAGTACCAGAATGATGTGGTTTCTTGCTCAGATATTCCATCACAAAACGTAACTTCAAATGGTAGAGAAGGGAATGGTCACAGGCAATGGCAGACAAAAGGAAGTTTTATGGGCAAAGCAAAGAGAGTCTTCAGATGGCTGTGACCTGTCTATGGGGCGGGGGGACCTCATGGAAGTTACAAGTCTGTTCTGTCTCCCACTGAAGCTGTTGGAAAACTGAGCTCGCTCTGTCTGTGGTTAGCTAAAGCACAGAGATTTCAAAGCCTAACAATTTCTGGTAATAGGAAATAAAATTTTCTGCCATTTCGTTTGGCTGGGTGTTGAAGGAAGGGCTGTGTAGAATCAAGGTGGAGTTGCGTGTTCCTGGGGACGAGTTTATTATTATTCCCAAATAATTTTCTCTGTATTTTTAGGAGGCTGGGTTATTTTAGGTCAGTTTGATGAGACCATGGTTGTGTTCATTATTCCAGTCTTATGAGCCCAACTGTGAGACTCTTCCTATGGCTTGTGCTCAGCATTGGTACTGCCACAGCACCTGGGTGCTCATAGTGCCTCTAGCTCACGCTGTGACATTAGGACAGGCCCTTAGAACACCCCTTGGCTACTTAACTGGTAAAAGGTAGTAATAAATCTATGTAATAATGTCAAAGAATTAGTAGGAGAATTCATTATTTATACTGCGTGAAAGAACAGAGGGTCTTCAGGGGAAGCCCTGGAAAATTGAGCTCTAGCAAGTGAAGAGAAATGGGGAGGCATAGGGCTTAAGGAGAGACCAACCCCATTAAATGGGCTCCCGTTAGGCTCCAGCGGGGATCTCTCTGAGGAGGAGATGTGTAAACACTTTTTTGATAAAGTTATTCCTTTATCGGAATTTATTCTCCCAAACTTACCGTCTACCTATAAGCTCCACCCTGAGGATCTCTGCCGCTCTGCCAGTTTTGCCCTTCACCCTGTTTGTTCAAACTCCAGGAATCAGCTCTGATTTCCACGGCCTGAGATGAACAAGTGGTATTTGACTTAACGTGGTGCTTCCCAGAGGGCTTCTGCACTGCGCTTAGAGAAAGGAAACAGGAGACACTCGCTGCGATTAATGCTCCTTCCAGGAGCAGTGGCAAATACTCATGTGAACAAAGCTACGTGCACAAGATGGGACCATAATGCCAACCTTCATTGCTGGGAATGCTTTCATAAATTTACTGACAGCATTGCAGTGTTACAAGAAAGGTTAGGTTGGGGTTTTTTGGGGGTGGTGGTGTGTGTTTGTTTTTTAAAGAATTGCATAGTTATGTGTGATTTCTTTCTGCCTACAAAATTTATGGAGGAAAGTCATTTACATAGAAAAGGAAAAATTCATACCACCGAGATAAAACAGTCTGCTTGGAAAGAACCCCATGTGTCAAATATGCAAACACAGTACTTCTTAATAGCAAACGGCACAGGGATGTGTAACATAGGCTGTTGTGCTGACCTGTACAGCAGCTCGGTATATAACACCTATTTAGTAGTTTGGCAAGGTGGCAACCTGCCAGCCGTTTCACAAAATCCAGATTTCAGTTTTAGCACTGTGGAAGTTCTCCTTACATCTTTATTATTTTTATTATTTCCTTTATTAAATTTCATGTATTAAACCGATTTCTGTCTCTGCAGATGTCAACCCTAAACTTACATTTAGATTTTAAAACAGTCCCTTGGAGCTTACAAACACTTGTGTTTAAAGTTATGCAGTGAGACAGATAGTGTTACCAGTTATTGCACAGTATAACCAGCTATTCTCATGGTCTGGATAATTTGTTGTAAGTGGTGGTTTTTGTCAGAGCCACAGCTCCTGGAGTCATATCGTTACACAAGAATATCAGATTTCTTTAAAAAAAAAAAAAAAAAGGAATCAGTCTCCCTGGAAGCCAGGAGAAAAGATGAAAAATGGCTTAAATGCACTAGAAAGATTTAATTTTGAAAGTCAAATAAAAGATCAATTATAGGTTTTAAAGCAGATTGAGAAAAAAAAATGATTGGCATATGATATTTGAAAGCTTTGCAGTTAGTAATACAATTAATTCATGCTTGTACTTCACCTAGCACATGTTTTTCCAAGTTCCCAAATTTATCTTAAATAACTTGTCATGCGTAACAAAAACGAAGGTTTAAATAGGAAGGACATTGACGATGGTATTGACTGATCATGGAGCATGTGAGTAATGCAGCTAATATTCCTACATCCCATTTCAGTCACTGTTTCCACTTCCTCGGATTTTAGCACTATTTGTTTTGAGATCCTTAAGTCGGCTGTGCTTGCCCTATAGATCACGCACTTGCCTCCACATTTTTTGGTAGCTCAGCAGTCTGAGTGACAAATGGGTTTTTTTAAACAAACTTAATTTGGGATTTTAGATTAAACTTTTTTTATAGGATAATTATTCCCATAGTCTCTGGCGGATGTACATTAATGTCTCTATTTAAGAGCTTTCTTTGTGCCTCAAAATGTCTTTACGTCAGATACACAGCGCAGTTATTCGTGTGAAGCTATCAAATTCAAACTGTAACATTCCTACAGTGCCAGTTTTGTTTTCCAATTTTGAGCTGAATATGACTAAGGAAGAAAATGATTTTGTCTTGATGTTTACCAATTCAGGGAGTGTCCTGGAGCTCAGTTTATACATAGCAAAAATAGCGCTGTAGCTGAATCTGCTCATTTTTGTAAATTCCCAGGCAAACTTGGGCAAGTGAAGTACCTTTATTTACACATGTTTTTGGATTGAACCAATTTCTTAAAAAAAAAAAAGAATAAAAGAATGTAAGGATTAATGCAGACAAACACAGATGTAAAGCTGTTCCTTGTTAGGGGTATTCTTAGTGTTTCCTACAGGCATGCAGATGAGATGCAAGAAGTTCCTGAGATGGTCAGTGCAAAAAGGGTGTAAGTGGTAATTCAGAGCGCTAAGATTATACGCCTAAATCTGAGCATGGGAACAACCCAGCAGATTTTTGTAATTATCTGTGTGTCACAGATAATACTTCTGTGCTGCAACTATTTGCAACTTTCAAAAAGTGAGATAATTAGGAATGAAAAGTGAAGAATTCACTTTCTGGTTTCCCATTCTAGGCGGATAAGCACATATGTTTCTATTTCTAAAACTTTTGACGTGGAGAATTAGTTGTTAAAGACCGACATCGGTTAACAGAAAAATCTTTCCTGTTGCGCAGCAGCACGGCAGTATCATGCAAAGAGCTGTATGATTTTATCTCCTTCCATTAGTTGCTGTATTGAGCTTTGAGGCAAGAGAATGGACTAATTGACCTTTCAAGCTCCCTAGTGTCAGCTCAGAAATCTGTATTTTTATTCTTGTTTTTCTAGTCCCCAGCTCTTGGAATCATATAGTTACAAAGAAGTTGCAGCCTTCTTTCTTTTTTCATTTAAATGTACGCTTTTGGCTCTCTTGAATGTGAAACAAATCTTTTCAATATTTATTGAAAGTGTTTTTTAAGGGTAAATATAAAAAGGCAAATAATAAGAACCTCTACATTATTATTTTTTTAAATCTTATAATTTTGAAGCCAGTCTCTAATTTTCATAATTGTTGCGTGTACAGAGTAGATGACAGAGTAATGTTTGCAAATAGATTTTCTTACGATTTTATCAGTTCTATTTTCAGATACAGGTAGCACAGGATAGTAGAAGGGTTTTGGCAGTTAATTAAAAATCATCTTTTCTTCTGCAGTGAGGACAAAGATTTGATGCAAACAAACTGAATAGTGAAAGGAAGCCAAACAGTGACTTGCACCTTGGGAGGTAGACCATGTTCAGTACTCATCTTCTGATATAGAGAAATAACCAAATATTAGAAAAGCCCTGCAATATTCATCGTAGTTGCTTAAGAATTGCTTCCCCCCCCCCTTTTTTTTTTTTTACTGTGTATTTTCTTCTAGAAAAAAATAGAAATAGTTTTCACTGTGATGGAAGGAAGCCTTTGGGATGTGCAAATAGTGAATACGGGGGGGGATCAACGGGCATTGGGTGGAAGTGGTGGCATTAGAAGTGTTTATCTGGCTAAAAGCAACACACATACCACGGAAAGCTGTTTCATTTGATAGGTTACCAGGAGAGGCAGAGGAAATAAGGATTTCCTGTAAGTTGCCCTGTTTATAATGGCTCTTTGGCCTCTACTCAGCACACCGTTGTGCTGAACCACACATAGCAGCCCTTCCTGGAGGCTACCCAAGACAAAATGCTGTCTCTTGGGATTCAGGATAACTAATTAACAATTTCTTCAAACTCGTTAGATTAGGTGAATTAAAAATGTCTTTACACCAGACATTTGAATTGAGAGAGAAGGGGCACAGTGAAGGCTTCTCTGATCACTTAGGACTTATAATTTGCCGGGTTGGTTTTCCAGGTCCTTGCATAGCTTCATTCCCTCTGTGGTAAGTGCGGCTATCAACCTTCATTCATCTTCAGCCTCACTGACACAGAGCCAGTGTGATTCCTACGTACATAGTATTTACCAGCAAACTGATTATTGACTGCAGGTCTTCCACTTCCAGGATGGGGATCTGCATACCTGTACAGGCACATATTTATTTATGTATTTGGCATATTGTGCATCTCCATAGGACATCAGCACATTTGGGCATGTCAAGCAAGGTAGCAGGAAGAGTGACAAGGCTTCATCAGTGAAGTTTTTCAGGCCAGCTTGTGTAAATACTCTTCAAACATTACTCTACGTACATATTTAAAGACTCAAAAGTCTTTAGAGGTGATCACAAACAGTCTGCAGACAACAACCTCCTACAGAAATCTCAGCCAAAACTTTGTCCAAGGTCTAGCTCGAGGTGGAAAACAAGTTGTGTTGCCTGTACTGCCTATAATAGTGTGGCTGTTTTCCCAAGACTATGTTATGCTCAAAGTCACGTATTCAGAAAAAGGGTCCGTAAACATACTGGGCTCTCTGGTGAGTGCTACCGTCACAGTGTAACATATGGCTACAAACGAGATTTATTATCAGCTTGAACCTTCATGTTTTCTCTTTTTCTTTCCCTGTGAACTTCCCTTCAGGACCTCTTCTCCAGCATTTTAAATCCATCAGTTTTTCTTTCAGACCCAAAGTACTGGCGTTTTCCTTACCTATTCCTACAAAGCGTTGCTACTTGGAAAAATCAACTGGCTTGAACACTCAAAAAAAATCGAGCTTGACATTAACCATAGCTTTCAGTGAATCTTAGACGCTGGTTGTTCTTTGCAGCCTTCTTGGACATACGATACCACTTTTGCCGTAACTTCCCTCTCACTGTCCTTTAGTAGTTGTGGGTTTTTTACTGTTCTTCTGTTGTTCTGAGATCTTGGGAAATCACATAAAGGCCTGATCTTCTCTAGAGGTCTCTTAATTATGCATAGCTCCCTTATTCCTGAAAATCCACCTTCTCTTCCATCTCTAAGGAAATTTAATTCCTTCTCTGTGGCATCATCTCCCTGTGGAAATTCATGTCCTATTTCTATGTCATGGCAAATTCGTTTTGCTTTTCCCTTATCCTATGTAAAAGGGAAGCAACAGTGTTTCCCAGCTGATAAAGTAAAAGCCTGGTACCTGCCAGGCAGCACCCAGAACCCAACCTAATTAACTGCCAGACTCGTGCTTGTAGCTCAGTATGATTTTCGTGGCAAGGAAGAGAGGTAGATACTAGGAAGCTATTTTAACTGTATTATTAATGAGGCCTTTCCACGTTAATTAGAAAATTTGTACTGTTAGACCCTTAAAACATTAATTGGACTGTCAGTAATGCAAGATGTTAAGTGTAACATCAGAGCAAACATGAGTATTTCTACACCAAGTTTCTAGAGCTAGAAGCGTTGGAGAGCAATGTCAAAGCTTGTTCATTGATGGTGTTGACAGCAAATTAAAGGCTGGATTCATCAGTCTAAACAACAACAGGGTAGATGTCCGAGCTACCTGTCTCAACTCCCTTTATAGTTGTTGAAGAGAAATAAACACATCTAAGGTGTGTGACTCATCGTCTCTTCCCGAGGTTGATATTTAAAACAGATGAGGTGAGTAATACCCTGAAAGAGCATATTTCTTTCCACAGACTAGGCTAGTTCAGATGTAGCTGTCTGTCCTACAGACCTCTAAAGTTAGATGAGGTGAATCTCATCCTAAATTCTTTGCCCATGAAGGTATGTAGAGAGACTCTATATTTTAAGCAGAGACTATATGCATGAAAAGACACGTGTGCATTTTTGAGCATTTTACAATTAACTCTGCAACTTTGATGTATTTTGTTACCTATAGGTTTAACAAGTAGTTTTCCTGTGAAAATAGTAGGCAAGCATATAGGCACATAAAGATTATTTCAGTTTATTGTTGACAATTCATGTAAACTCAATGCTTGTTTATTGAAAAAAAAAAAAATCATAGCCTGAATTACAATCACAAACTTGTACTATTGAGTCTTGACTGTGAGGCTGAGACATCTTCGCTGTTGAGGCTCCGGCACATCATAAGAGGAATCAGGAACACCACTTCTTTTTTTTTTTTTTTTCTTTTTTTTTATTTGGGGGAAAAAAGGAAAAAAGAGAGAGCAGCACTGAAGTTCATCCCATTGCTTTTATTACTTTACCACCATTCAAGTACGATGAGAACGGCCAAAAAGCTTGCATGACAAGCGGAGTGGGTAATACATGAATAGGAAGTCTAGTTTCTTTACTTCTCTATGACAGAGCTGAACAGTAGGCTAGGGAGATTTGGGGCTTTTTTTCTGTTGAGGTTTTTTTTTCTTTTTCCTGATTCTATTCTTCTATATAACTTCTGTCAGAGAAATCACCCACGAGAACAAAGGTTTGCTACAAGTGTCACTCATTTTGTGCTAACATTTACCAAGAAGTCAAGATTCTACCAGATGTATACGTTCCACATAATAAACATTTGAGAAATAGTGTGAGTGTGTTCAGGATGCAACTCTGGTCCTTTTGAGATGCACAACAAATTCCACAAAAATACCAGTAATGTTTTTTCCCCTGCAATCAGTATTTTGTTTTCATTCTATGAAACGTTTGTAGTGGTTGCACTTTATTCTAAAAGTAATTTAGAATAGATGGCATTACGCTTTTCTTTTTTCTTTTCTTTTTTTTTTTTTAGTGAATCAGTCTTGTGTAAAGACTTTGGTGCGTGGATGTACCAGAAATGAATAATGAATGATGAAATTTATATTATTCTTTTCTTGTGTCACAATAACAAATTGCTTGGGTAGGAAACTTCTCTTTGTATTTCCTTGGATACCTCAGAAATGACTCCTTGGGCTTCTCTTAGTTTTGTTGGATGTAATATATAGTTTTGCAGCAGTATCTGAGCAGGACCTTAGGGAACATTTATTCCCCTGAGTTTAAAGTTAGCTTAATTGCCAATGTTAACTTTGTGTGCAAGAAACAGATTATTTACCCGTCGTTCTTGAGATAAATACTAACTGTGCTGACATTGTTAGTGGAATAGTTTCTGACCTGTGCAAGATGAATTTTAAGGAGCTAATTAACTGAAAGCATCAAATTGTTAAGAGTTTTCAGGGTTTTTTAAGTTTTATGCATTTTCAAATTGCATATCAAATAAGATATGATAATCTTAAATATTTGAAGTTGGCTTGAACAGCCATTTATGAGTAGTAATCTTCCAAAATCTTAAAAGCACTTTTTGGTAAAGATCTTACACCTTCTTCAAGGCAACCATTTGTCTTAGTCTTTAAAATACGGAGGTTTGCACATGCACATTGGAGCACTGAAGTCAGCTACCTGATGACCTCTCCTTAAAGAACCATTTTGAATCTTTTCTGAAGTGATGCTGTGAGATTTACTGGCATGTTCATAAAAAGTAATTAGTAAGATTTGAAGTAGTTTCTGATTTTTTTTTTCTTATTAGAAATGTTACAAGGAAATGTAGACACAGATGTCGTGAGAGTTTCCAAAAAAAAAAAAAAGAGGGGGAAAAAAAAAGCCCTTACGTAGCTGACAGCCCGACAACTTTGCATATGTGTGTTAACAGGAGAATGCGCTGTGTTTAGGATGAATGGAGAAGCGGGCCTAAATGACTTTCAGATTAGCTGGAACAGATGGAAGGGTCACAGTTGAACAACTTTACACAGGAACATAAAGGCAATGTTCAAGTGGAGTTCATTGCCTCTGACAGATACTGTCAATCAAACAGGGGACTCTCAGTTAACCAGCAGCCTGTCCTTTTAAAGATTAAATTAAAAAAAAAAAGTATTGTGAGGTGATGACTGGAGTTTATCTGGTCTATGTCAGGCATAAACTCCACCCCGAGTGACTAGCGTTTTCAAATCAAGCACAATAGGTTGTGGATATTTTGAAGACAAGCGAGTTACAGGCTACGTGGAGAGGCAGGACTACGATATCATTTCTGCAAATGCATAATCTGGGTCATGCCTTTCTAAGGGTGTATATCAGGTTTTGGTAGCTAAGAATCTCTTGCGGATATCCTGCGTGTCGAAAATGAAAATATCCCAGACAGTGTAAAGCAGATTAGCGCACCGAGAGGCAGACGAGTTCAGTGGGGAGGACGGAGGTGGGTGCGGATGTGGAAGATGGAAAGAAGAACTTCTTTTCTTAGGCTGAAAACAGGCACCTGAAAATGCTTTACATGTGAAGTTTCTCAGACTCAGACGCTGACACACGCGCTCCTTCCTCCTTTCCAAATAAATGGAGACAAATGGAGCAATGAAGGTCCCTTGAATATACGTGAGGATATATTCAGAAGCATAACCTGTCTATGCAGCTCCCTCCAGCTCAGTGAAAAAGAAAAGTTAGTAAAGCAACAGCAGATGAAACATAGCAAGAATAATTTCTAGCAGATGAAGATAAAAGTTGCACAGTTCACATCTTTGCCTGCAAAGGCCCTTCCAGACATCGAGTCTTTTTCCCGCATCATCTTTCTTGGTATTTCACTTCTTCAGATGACTCTGTAGACCCAAGTCAGGAAACCAGGACTTGATGAGATGGGATGTATTACTTGTATGATCCCTGACTGTAGCCCTAAGTGTTTGTGAAAGAAGTATTCAGCTCTGCGAGACACCTGATCCTAGCTTTATCCTCGGCAGCTGGCTCACTCACAAAAACTATATTAAAGCAGAGATCCAGACCTTACTGATCCTTAGACAAATAAGCTGTGCTTTCTTCATTGATCATTGTATTCCGTAAAATGAATAGTTGAGCAGCAAATTCGTGGTGTTTTACTACACAGCTAGGTCAAAATAACATTTCTTATTATCAATCCCATAAATACTCCTTGTTGAATCTCAGCAGCATACAGAATCAAGGACAGAAGCTTATGTGCTTTCCTCACTAGGATCACTGCCAGAATGACAGATTTGATCACCAAATCTGAAATTTCAAAAAAGTTCTTAAAAGTTAAGAGTTTTATGGAGCTAAATTACTAGTCAGTAGCACATGTCAGCAACCGCTTCAGCTCTTCCTGCATTTCTTGGCTATTTCTTTTGAATTGTCTTGTCTCTAGCAGATGGTGGTATGTTTGATGACTGTTCGCTCTGTTCCGCACTCTGTTTTGAAGGAAACCTGTCATCTGCTCTCCATCAATGTCATTCTACAAGAAGTGCAATTATTTTGAAAATTGCAGGAGTTAAAAATAGGAGAATGCTAGAGGTGTGCTTGTATTCTCCTGAAGGCACCCACTCTTTGCCACTGTTAGAGCTCAGATACGGGGTTGGTTAGACTGGGGTAATCCAGCCAGTCGTGCACTCTTATAGCAAAGCAGGGGGCTGAGAAGTAAAAGCTGAGAAGTGCTGCAATAAAAAAAAACCCAGAACACTGAAGTGGTGTTGCATCAAGAAGATGCCCTATTTCATTTCACTAAGACAATACATCTGTAAATCCCAGTATCGCATCACTCACCAGCACATGAGGCATTTCCCACTGACTAATTACAGCTCAGAGTGCCTGTGGGTAACTAGCCGTTAAGACCATCTCGTTTGCTACTATCCTGCAGGGACTGGCTGGAAAACTTTGTCATTTTTTTTCCAAGGGAAAATTGAGATTCCCCCATTTTTCAGGTGGAAAATAAGTTTTCATTAAAGAAAAATCAATGTTTTATTTTCATGGGATATTTTAAGCTCTCAAAATTTTTATGATTTGAGACTTAAGTATATTGACTCACAGCTCTGCCATATATGTGACTTTCTTGTAAATTTTCTTTTTAAAAAAGATGAAAATCTTCCATAAATGAACTACTGATCTTTGGTAACACTAGTGAAGAACTATTATTCTGTAGCAGACAACATGCCATTCGTTTATGCTCCTGTAAATCATTCTTATAATTTATCTTATGATCACTGTTTGGCCTTTATCCTATTAATGAAATCAAGAGTTATAGTTTATAGGTAGTATGTGTCATTTATTAAGGCAGGTATGATGGCTGATTAAAAAAAAAACCACCCTAAAACCAGCCTGCAGTATATTTCACAACAGTTGGCAATTACCGTGCTGTTATAATTGTAATATATTACAGGAGATGTATTATTTAATTGTGGAAGCCGGGAAAGGTGGTTTTTTTTTCCCTCTATGTATAGCACTGAAAAATGCATATTAGTCCTTCATCTTCCTTTGACTGTTAAAGCACTTCAGAAGATACCAGCAATGTGGAAAATGGTTTGAGTAACTAGGTCATATTTTACACACATAAATTTTGCTTCGTGGCTGTGTCTGGAAGAAGAGGGAGCTCCAGGAGCGATATGCCTTCTCTTCTTCTATGGAGTTGAACTTCTTACTTGGCAAGCCATAATTCTTCCCATTTGCCACCACTGCCATATTGATACACAGAGCCCCTTTTTTTAGGTCTAAAAACATGAGTGTCACGATTCAGAAAGATACTGAAATTGTACAATTAGTCTTTTCACCATTAGCTACAAATTAATGTCCCAGTTAATTTGATGTCTGCCCATTTATAGTGATAAGTATGGTTTTTCGGAGTCTGAGCTTGTCAGTGAAATTCAGGGCCCACTGATTTCATTAGTGAAAGTTTCCATTTATTTTAATGAAGTTGTGTTTACACTCAAGGAGTCTGACCATCTAGAAAAATTCCATGCATTCGTTACATCCTACATACCCGATTGTCCCCCTAATTCATTTTGGTGTAAACACATTGACTTGAATTATTCCTGGTTTATATTCTTAAAGAGAGCAAAGAATCAGATTGCACGTGGCTTTTGAGCTTGTTCAAATGGGAATCAACTTTTTCTTTCCCTATAGATCACATGGAAGTAACATAAATTAGAAAATGATTGCTAAAATAGGGAAATAGGCACTGAGCCAGGAGGACATTTAACTGTGGGAAGAACTGATGTGACACATCCCTCTCTTATTCTGCATGACACTGGCCTTATTAGTCAGACAAGCAAGCTTTGAAAACAAACAAACATCCAAACAAAGAATTGCAGAGATAAAGCAAAGCACCCGTTTTCCATTTAGATTCCCTGACACAGCATGAAAACAAACCGGGCATGGATTAATAAATGATCCCCAGATATGTCATTTAAGAGCCTTGTGTCAACTGCAAATAAAATCAGCCATGCCATGCATCCCTTTAGATGTTCATTAATGGATCACAGTTCTGCTTTTTTGATATAATCGTGACAACTGGGCAAGACGCTTAACAAATCAACTTTTGTTTGGTCAAAGTTTTAAACCTCACTCTTTTGTACGGCTGCCTGTTTTGCAGTTGTTATTTTTTTTTAACAAACTAGGTATTGGCTTGAACTGGAGAAGAGCTACCAGATAAGCTATATTAGCTGAAGACTTCTTATATTCAATCTTTCTTTATGGCTAATGTTTTCCATTCTTTTCTTCTCTTTGCTTTGGGTTAGTGCCTGTCAGAACACCAGTTCCGTTGTGGACTGCAGTGTTAATGCAAGTTGCCTCGCATAATGCTGACCATTGTCTAGCAAGTTGCCACACCAACTCAGCAGATCAAGGAGACATGCAAATGGGTCAGGAACACACACAGAGGTTTTCTCCTCACCTAAGAGGATAAGAGCTACAGAGAACTAGGGCAGTACGTTCATCGTTAGTGGCTATGTACTACAGAAAGTTATTTACATTTAAACTTTGCTAGAAAGCAAACTTCCTTAATCAGTAGACGGCCGCTGATTGAACACCACAACTTAACAGGGCCGTATAGGTGCTCCAGAGAAATTATTGGTGTTCTTGAAGCTGAAGGAGGGGGGGTGGAAATCTTTGGGCTAGTAGGCAAAAGTCCCTGGGATGAGCTTTGCTGTACGGCTTTAACTTTCAGTGTTATGAGCTCCCCAACTGTGAAAAGGTGTATTTCAGCCCTTGCTGTAAGGGTTGTTGCCATTTTTAAGTAGCTAGTGTAAGCCATTTTGAGATACCAGAATGAAGAGCGACATGGAATGCAAAATACTATTAAACTACTTAATTTAAAAAACAATGTAAATCTGCCTGAAAATATGACCTTAACTGTACTGGCAGTAGATGTTAAAAGAACTTAGCCTGTTCTTGTGGTACCTTTTGGGCTGGAAATAAGAGATTTGGATTTTATTGTCTGCTCTGCCACAAGCTGTCATATGACCCAGGGAAAATTACTCTGTCTCCCTGTTGTTTGTTCCCCCCCCCCCAATTCACACAGGTGATCTCTAGGCTCTTTGGAGGGCAGGTGAGAGAACCTAACAAAACAGGACTCACGTTATCTGCTTCTTAGTGCTGCAAACAGTAGGGAGATTTGTGCCAATGTTGATGACCAGAAGAGGGAGGGTAGTTACAAACCAAGTTGCCCCTGCAGGTATAAAATAGGCATCTCTAAATTTCTAGAGACTTCGACTTTTTGAATGGGATTTGATTTAGGTTTGGCTCCTACACAAGCCATATGGCTTGCTCCTTACCCCAGCTGGGACATTGTCGAAACTGTGGTTCTCTCCGAACGGAGGAAGTCCAGACCATATTTTTCAAAGTCTCTCCAGAGGTTCAAGGGAGCAAATGACTTTACGCCCAGTGAGAGATGCTGGAGAGGTTAAACCCCTCCCCGGGAGCATAATGCATGTCTGAGTGCATGATGTAATGCTGCAGGGAGGGTTTCGGTGACCCCACCTTCCCTCTCTGGGACTAGCAAACTTTCCCTATGAATTTACTAGATAGATTTAATCAGGAAAATGTTAGACCGTATTAGGCACTTACAACCTCCTGCAAGATGAAGAGAACGGTTTCCAGAAAGCATGTTCTCGGGAGGCTGATTGTGCTTGACCGTGTTTTTGAAGCACCCCTCCCCAGGAAAGGATTTCCTCACAGTTCGGTCTCCAACCATCAATTTTATTTAGCTCCACTATCTGCTCAGTGTTCCAGCAACAGATCTGGGAGATTGGGATGCTGAGATACCGATTCTGAAAACAGTGGCTAAAATGTTTCTTTGTCCACTACTTCAGTAGCTGACCTGCAGTTAATATTAATTTGTTGAGGACCAGCATCTTTTTCAACACCATAGGACACAAAAGAAAATATAGCTCCTGCCCCTGTTGTTAAGAAGAATTGAGTGTTTTGAGTAGCTGAATGCCAGCCAAAAGAAGTGGAAAAAGGAATTGCAGGATTGATCTCACGGTAAACTAGCAATACGCATTACACGTGAAACGTAGGTGACCAGGAAACAGATTAAATTATGCAGACGTCTCTTTTTTGTTGGTGACCAACACTGACTGTGATGGCAGATGCCCAAATCTTGACTTGCCTGTTGTGCCGCTAATCCTTTTTGTCGAACATTTCTTACATGTTAACTGTGGTCAACTGGTGGTTTGGTTGTCAGGATTTTGAAATATTATTGATATACCATTAGAAACGGAAAGAGAAATTGTTTTGTTTACAGTACAACCTGATTTGTTTTCTCTCATTGGTAGCTTTTTAGAAGGGACTTGGAAAATCATAAAGAATTATTGGATAAATAATGCCTGGAAATAGCAAAGTTTTACTGTTGTTCTTTTGACAGTGGTTCCACACGCATTTTTAAAACATATCTAACACACTGTAAGTAATTTTTACGTGCCCTGTGGGAATGTTGTTTCTTTTTTTTTTTTAAGAAGCTCGTATGGTTGGATTATCTGAAGGATAGGGCTGTGCCATTCAGGATCAGTCTGAACCAGGCACACTGGAGTATACAAGATTTTGCAGGCAGATCCCTACACAGATGAGAAAATTAGATGTCACGCCAATCCCGCCCTAATGAAATGGTATTTGTCTTGGGAATAACGCCAACAGAATTTCCCCCGTTAAAGAGAAACTCAAATTTTAAAGGCTAAGCATGCACTCGTAGTAATCTCAAGTCACTCAAAAAAGTGCATAGAAGGAATAGAAGTACCATAAAGTGCCTTTTTCTGGAAGGCACAATGTAGCATCCAGCAGAGACAACAAAGTGCAAGCGTTTAAAAGCAGAGTGCAGTCTCTCCCTCGCTTTCACACACACGCAAACGTTGCTGAGAGCGCCTTCACCTGCAGAAGAAAGCGCATTCCTCCCGTGGAGGGATGGCCCCGTTTTCTTCTCTTGTTCAATAAAGAGCCCGGGG
>NW_008795245.1:1102927-1110427 GCF_000699145.1 Aptenodytes forsteri | reverse complement strand
AACGTGCAACTTCTTTATTTTCCCTATTTATTTATTTATTTATTTATTTATTTTGGCAACTAGAACACGTGCAACTTCTTTATTTTCCCTATTTATTTTTTTCTTTCTGGCTTTAGTATCTTAAGGGATATAAACTATGTCTTGCTTACAATAACTTATTTCTTCTTTGGATGGAAGGATCTACTACTTTCACATGCCTACGTTAAATGTCCTGCTTAAGGGTACTTAAAAGTGATTGATAATAGGTCCTCAGAAAACAAATACAAAATCAGAGGCAGTGGCAGAGAAAGGTCAAAGGCAAAGGGCCAGTGGGGGTGAATGTGGTCAAGTAATAGGGGGTGATAGGCAGAGGAGGCTGCCTGAATGTGTAGGGGTGTATTCTGGGGAAAACTTTCTATTGGATTGCCTGAAAGTCTTTTCAGTCGGTTCTGTGGCCAGACCAGAGCTTTTCCTGGACTTTTATAGATAACCCCTGGGTAACACATGTGAAAGCATGTTAAATGAATATTATACATCGTGCCGTGTTGTACGTTGAACATTGTAGAGAGAGACATACACACAATTATATAGACTTTTTTTTCCTTGCAATGAAACTTCTTCTGCTTGAAGAAATAGTGAAATAAGTAAGTTAAGGTATTACTTGTTACAATTTTTATAAGCATGCTACTTTAATTGGGATTCATGATTTTGGGAGGCAAAGTAAGCCGGAATCATGGGCTCGATGCATTGGAACGGCAGCATGAACGAAGTCATATACCGCTGTTTAAATCAGAAATCTGCTGGTAGAGAATGAGGATTCTGTGAAAGAAGGTTTTTGTCAAGGGAGAGCAGACCCTGAAGCCAGGATAGACAGTTTCAGGGAAATTACCTGATGCACAGTTCTGCTTTGCAGAACCATGGAGTTACTTGGGACGTAGAGGCAGAAATATGGAACGAGCTAATATCTTTGATTAAAGAAGTTACCCACCTTCTGTGAAACTGATACTCCCAACGGGTCTGCCTCTGTGGTAAATATGGTTTGTCTAACAAAGCCTTTCTTGGATAATTTGCATTAGCTTGTGCTGAAGTGTTTACCACCGGTGATTTTTAGTGGCCCAAATACTGTAGAAGTGCTCTGACTACATGGTAATAAACTATGTCTGAATGTCCAAATGAATACAGATGTTCAGCTACTAGTCTTGCATCTCATCCAAGAAAAAAAGTCAGAAATAGCTCCTAAAAATGAAAGCTTTTTATGGCAAAAATAAAGGCTGTCCGAGAACACAACACAGAGAGTGAGAGCGCAGTTTGCAATACTGGCATCAAAGAACGTAAGTGGAATTGGTTGAAAAAGAATCTGAAAATACATGGAGCATTTGTGTGTGGTCCACAAGATTTAAAGCGCTTTTTTCATGGCACTAGTCACTATTCTTTTTATTGCTTTATCAATAAAATGGGAAACGCTTAAATTGATAAACAAAAGAAAAAAAAAAGTTGATACTACCCACAGTAAAAATTATTTTTTTCAAAGGCCATTTTATAAAAAACTTGCCTTTCAAAGTACTTATGACTAATTTGTACATGATGAAAAAAACACTTTGTAGACACTAAAATAGAAACAAATTGGCTGCACTAACAGGTAAATATTATTTAAATGAAGATTCTTGTTCCATGTGTTTGATAAACTCTGAGGAGAGGATTTATATCTCTATAGCGTAAGCTAACCTGGGTTTTGCAAGACTGCAGTTCTGATTGTGGGAAGACATATAGATAGATAAATAGATATTTAGATATATCTAACAGCAACTTTGGGAACGGTTTTAAAAATGTTTCTCCTAACTGCAAGCTGGGAGAAGTGACAGTTTTCCTCTGGCACTGGGACAGGGCCCATGCTAGGCACGGGTGTATTATATACTGCTGGAGATGACAGCTTTCAGACGAGAAATACTCAGGTTGCTACCTGTGGAGTTATTAAAGACCATGTCACACCCCCCATTAAACAAATGAATTGTGTCTACCTAATTAGTGCTCAAGTAAAATGTTTATTTTGTTGATGCTTTGGTTGACTTGTTCAGGATTTTATCCTGTATGTGAGTAGCTCTAAATTCTTTAAGTGAGAGACCCTCTTTGCAGCTCAGATAGCCTCAGGTGCTGGTGTGATAGACACATTATATGCAAAGTATTTCTCTCAACCCAACTGAGTTTAGTAGAACCAGAGGTGACAGGCAGGAAATATGTTCATGCGTATGTTTTTATATTGTGAGATTAATGTTATTGAGAAGTTTCTTAAGCTTCCCATGCAGGTTAAGGATTAAACCTTCAGGATTAAACTTTCATGAATCACTTAAGAAAAAAAATTAGAAATTTTCTATGCACCAGTGAGTTGTTAGCAGTACATGCAAAATGCCTTTTGGAGCTTGGATCTTTTTAGTGTGGACATTTTAGTATTTATTGCTTTTCTTTAGAGAAATTGCTCTTTTTTTCATTCACCTTACATGAAACTTAACTCCATAACCAAAATGATATTTATAAAATCAATCACATCCTCATTCTCCATTCTCCCCAAGCTCACTGAAAGAAGGGAAGAACAAACCCTTACTTAAGCAAAAGTAGAAAAGAATCTAGAAGTCCTTGAAGTTCACTAGGCATAACATAGTGTTGCAAAGAGGGCAGAATATGGCCTTTATATAAGCTAAACTATGCAGCTTTTGTGCTTGCCGCTGCACAGGAGCATACAAAGAACGTGTGTGTGAAGGGTGTAATGGTCTGAGGTTTGACTCTGGGGATGGCAAGTTCAGTTGTCCCCATTTCTGTTCCATGATGCAGCAAAATCTTTCTGGCCCAGAACTTGACGTAAAGTGAGATAAAACTACCTCTGCCTTCCTAAGGTTTGAATTTTGCCCTACGGTCCACATTTTCTAAATATAGAATCCAGTAGCGACAGGAACAGAGCAAAAAGAGGTGCAAGAAAAGGGCAAGGTCAGGAAAGGAAAGGAATGGAGGTGAACACAAAGCTTCCACATTGCTTCAGTTTTAAACTAAACTCAGCAATCCGTGCTTTCTTACCCTTAAGTCTTCCATCTCGCTCCCAAGGCGAGTTTATTTGAGCCCAGTCCATCACACAAATAAAGACAGCCCTCGTATTTTAAAGAGGTGTCAAGTAACTACTTCTCCTAACCGCCTACTAGTGAAGGAGAACTGGGCTCCGCTGGGCCTCCTTCCCTCTGGAAGAAAAAGTGATGGATGGGGGTACACAAACATATGCGTGCATGCCTCCTGCATCCTGCTTTGTCAGCACTTGGCACACTAATACAGCTCCTGGCGACCTCAGCGTCCTTCAGCCAAGACCAAGGAAAGTTGTGAAATACAGAACTGAAAGGTTTTTTTACTTGTGCATGCTGTAACGCAGGAGGAGTCACGGGTACAACAACAGAGACTAGATAGGAACTTTCTTGTGTTGGTTCATTACGTTATTACAACCTTTTTTAAAAAAAGGATCTGCAGAAAATAGGTGAAGAACATTTATATCTTATCTGTGATTGATTTTTGTGTGATAAGAAACTGCAAGAGCAATAGTGAACACTTAGACAAGAATCTCTTTTGACTTAGAGATATCAAAATACATTGTGTTCAGTATCATTCTTTTCAGGGCCACTCCAAGCCTTAGAAGAATTGCCACTTTTGCAGTCAAATCCAAGTAACATCTGCTCTATGCAACCAGTCAATATTGTGGAAAAGTTCAAAGAATGAAGATCATTAGTAGTGTCAGCTTTACAACCAGAAGGTAATGGCATTAAAGTGAGCAAGTATAATACCCAACAATACCAGGCTCATTAACCAGTGATTTATCATGATGAAAAGACCTGTTTAACCTTTAGTCTTCACATGCTTTCTGTTTTTAACAAAAAGACCTATTATTTCTAGTTGTCAAGTGATAATTTGTGGGTTGTTAAAGGGATGTATTAAATTATACTTTAAACGATTATGCACAATTACACAAATATTGCATTTGCAATGGGATAAGTTGAAGATAATATGATTTTTTACCCCCTTCTTTTCATTTTGTTCATCCATTTGGAAAATAAAGCGAAGGTATTATATATATTAAGGATATCAGTATGTGACTTTTAAGCAAGTTAAATCGAGTTTGATGTGTGCAGCAAGTGACAACGTTGTTTCACAGGAGGAGCAAAATCCACATAAAATATTTTGAGGGTTGTATATACCAGTGCAGAAAGCTTGTTCTTGCCTCTGAATAAACAGGTGCATGTAGCTGACCGTCCTGTAAAGCTATGTTTCTTTTATCCACATGCTGGGTTGTTTCATTAATTTAATTCAATTTTTCTTGGAAAGGAAGCACTGTTGATTCTAGACAGCTTTTGACAGTTGCCATGTAACCTTGTATACAGCAGACCAGCCAACACAGCTTATTCTGACCTACAATATCCGTGCCTTGCCAGCAATAAGCCTCTCTGAAAATGTCAGTTCTGTCAAATTGTGCCGAACTGTATGGTGGCTTTTGTGATGTAGACAAACGTCCATCGAGGATTCGAAAGACCACGAGACTCATTTCAGATCTAGTTAGATCATTTGTGATCTAATTCAGATTCGCCTTGCAGATCACTATGCGTAGTGTGTCATCTCCTGTCTAGTTTCACATTTTTTCTATCTAGCTGTCTGGTTGTCTATCCTTAGTAAAATATAAGGATAAATTTATAACAGATTTGGTAACTTTCCAAGTATTTTTGTAGACAAAGAGATTCTAGACACACAAACTAACCTGCACAAGTAGATAAAATAGAATGATTGTGGACTTCACACCTGTTTTTTATGCCTACCTTTTGAATGTCATACATTCAGATGTATTGACGTTTCACATACCACTTTGAGAAAAGCTAGTCAGCATTTAAAAAGTTAATAGGAACAAATTGATATTGTCAAACGTGGTAGTAGAGAGGTCATATACAATATTCAAAACGAACAATCCAGAAGGATTTTCTGATCTGTGAGTAGATTTTGTGATTTTACAGTTGGAAAGCAGTTTGCTAATTTACAGATAATGCAGTATCTGTGACAGAGTTCTTCTGAAGTAGGTATGTAACTGTAGTACCTTTGAAATGAACGGAGATGTAAGATGTTTTTTTTCCCTCAGGCTTTTTTAACACAGTTTTTCATCTATTATTGAGATGCACACTTTTTAAATTATGGAGACTCCAGATCTATAGATCTCTGTAGATATCTTTGGTATAGATATGTGTAGATATCCTCTTTCTTTGCTTACCTACAATACTAAAATATTTATCTCGGTTTCCTGCTGTGAATGTGTTATATGAATTTTGGGGGAAGACACTGAGAATGTTTCATTCTTGGTGATGCTGACCCTCATCCCCTTGGTGATCATTCCTAGGTCTGGATAAACTTTTGGGGATGTATTATTATCCACCAATATTGCTGTCTTGCTGCATTTGAGAAAAAGTTTGGACTGAAAATAAGCCATAGTGATCCCCTTTTATCCAGTACTGTAGTAATCGCATATTTGTTCATAGTTTTGGAGTGCCAGTTTCAGTATTCTCCTCAATCCAGGAAAAATCAAATCTTTCTCTTCCTTCTGCAGGGTGACTGCCCTAAGCACCATGGCATAAAACAACGGAGAGGGTGAGGTGAGTGAGGTGAGCTTCCCTTCTTTCTTGTAAGTGGTGCTTCACTATGTATTAAATAAATATTCAGTGAGATAGGAAATGTAAAATAAGACTCGAAGAGCCTCATTATTAGGACACTGGTCTCAGAGAAAAGATACTTCTGATGCTGGCTTCAAAGATCATTGACTCTTTATGCACAGTGGAATTGCAGTAATATGAGAGACTGGCGATCATACAGCATCCATGCCATCGTATATCCTGGTGGTTTTAGTCCTTTCTGTAGAAGCCCTTCAGGTCCTTTCAAGGAAGGGAAGGATTGAAACGAAGTCTTCTGAGTGAGTGACCTAACCACTAGGTTTCTGAAGGGACATATGTCAGCCAGGATTTCTCTGGAAATACCCTTTCTCTTTCCTGTTTTCCTTCCTTTTTTTAAACATATGCTTCATTCCAGAGCATTTAAATTTAGCTCTGAATGTTTTTTGATATGTTTATGCTTTATTTTTGATCGGGAAGCTAAAAAACCCCGCGAATCTGAACTGTACTCTTTATATCAGTTGAACTGAAAAGTCAATTACTTGCATTTTTGAGAGGATCAGGCTCCTAACAGAAAACAGTGCTTTTAGTAGGATTAGTTCTCAGTACTTTCCCGGTGATCAAGTAACAAACGTGGATCCTTCCTTCTGTAGGCAACAGCCACTGATGTCTGTGGTTGCCGCAGGACTCGGCAGTTTGGGTGAAATTCAGGCCTCATAGAAATTTTGCCATTGACTACTGTAGGAGCAGGGTCTCAGCTTTTGTCTTTCCACTGCAGTCTGGTGGGGAGGGGGAGAGGAGGGAGAGACAGACAAGTCTCTGAAGGAAAGAAAAGAGAAGCCAACTTTTATTTTTTTTTTTTTCCTGTACAGTTATAAGATTTGAGCGCTTGACTGCACTGCCTTTAAAAAAGGGACAGGATCTCTGTCTCTTGGTTTGCAATTTTGCCTGAAATCAAACTTTCAATACATTTTTGCCTGTGGAAAAAAGGTTACGGTACAAAATGTGAATAGCATAAACTTGTCATTTTCCTTTGAAAATGTGGGAAATACCTAAATCTTGTGTTTGGCTTTGAAAAATTTGTGAATTATCTGGTTTGTGAATTCTCACAGGGAGGAGCTAAAAAAGCAAACGAGAAGAATTTGGTAGGTTCAGATTTTGTGTGCAACTATTTGTAGCACTGTGGTGGTGATACCAGATTAGTTTCACAGCTGTAACAAATATTTGCTCTTTCTGGGTTCTGTTTTGTGAGTTCCCGAATGTTCTGACTCTTACGGACCAGACGGTTTCCGGGTATGTTATCTCAGAGATACCCCACACGTACAAGTGCTTTCCTAAATCTGGGTTGAAATATGCACCACTGAATCCTGTGAGGAAATACGGTGGATGAGATCAGAAGCAGCATGGTGCCTGCAGTAGGATTGCTTGGAAACTGGAGTGTGGTTGAAGCATCATCTGGATTTTTCTTCAGGGATGTCTATCCAGTTAGATGGATTTATAATAACTTTGCAACACTGAAAAACGGATATTCTATTCTTATCGAGAAAAAAAGATACGAGCCGATTTTATTTGGTTGTTTTCAGTCTTACTTGCTTTAATAAACCAAAATTGTACCATAAACAGAAGTAAAGGAAAATGACTAAAAGACCCCAAGAAAATGAAAAAGATGGATGTATTTGAAAAATACGTTGTGCAACTGCTTTCAAAGAGAGCTTAAAAGCAGCACAGAAATAGCGAGCGAGCGAGCTCAGCGGCTTGGCACATCGCGTAGTGTATATCTACATACACATTAAAATGCACTCGGTCTCAGAACGGGCTTTCTCCACTCCCTCTACCCCCCTCCGCCCTT
>NW_008795245.1:1081228-1102905 GCF_000699145.1 Aptenodytes forsteri | reverse complement strand
TCCCTCTCCCCCGCCCCCCCCTCCCCCCCCCCGTTCTGCGCTGCCTAACAAAAGATTTTCAACAAAAGAAATTCTTCCTGGTTTGTAAAACAGTTGTGTAAAACTTGGACTGTAAAGCCACAGTTGACTGCTTTAATGTGGAACAGTTGGGAGGGTGGGGAATCGCTGGCAGGTTGGGACAGGACACAGCAATGGTGCCCCTATTCTGTCGAGGGTCTACTTAGTCACACCACCTGCTCCCCCTATTCTTTCAAAGGCAAACCAGTCATGACAGTATGAACAGACGGATGTTTAGCCTCAATACCTTGGACACACGGCACCAGACGGAGCAAGGGGAGTTAAGAAAAGATAAATTAAGTGATCAATAAAGATAAGGGACCTGTTTAGCAGTAAATGGTGGGGACAGAGCAGACAGAACAAGGGGTGAACGTGTGTTAAATAATGCAAGTGTGTGTTCAGCTAAACTCAAACTTTTCAAATCCATGTATTGTTCCCCAAAAAGCCTTTTTTCCCGGGCGTTGGTTAATTGTGTTTTAGGTAGATGTAAAGTGTCTGTAGGCACATACGGGCTCCCCGATATAAGTCTCTTCAGAGTCAGCTGTGCTGTTTGGTACTTGGCTGGAGTGGGAGGAAGGGGAAGAGAAAGGGGTCTGTGTCCGGAGTTGAGTCAGTGACCTATTTGCACCTCCCGCCTTTGTGATATAAGGGCAAGTATAGTGAGGAGCAACAAAGTTCTGATAGAGAATAAGTAACAGTGCTTTGACAGCTGATTGACAGTTAAGTGGTCCAAAACTGTGGGATTATTTTAACTGGCTATCACACTCTTCGTTTCAAGGGCACTCTTCTTGTTCTGTCCTTCTGCCTAGCATAGCAAAGGTCTTGACCTTCAGGCTTAGACTTCTAATCCTACCGTAGTTTAATAAGAATTAAATATAAAAATCAACCTACAGTCTTGCTTCACCTTCAGCGTAAAAAAGCTCGCAGTTGAGTAGCTGCAGAAAAACTCTGTAGTTTTACGTAGCAGTAGTCTGCACCACGAAAAAGGTTCTTCCACCTGTCGACGGTTACAAAATAAGGTACCAATGTAAACGATAATGCGCAGCCCAAATGAGAGTTGTTTTTTAATACGAGTATGTCTCTTGCTCTCCTCTAATGCCCAAAAAAGGAGGTACTTTTGTCTCTGGAAGATTCAGGGTTGAGGCAATTAAACCCATTACTGTGATATAAGTGATGGTGTGTTTTACCGTGCCTCAACTACTCCGTGGTAGCAGCATACAAGGGAGAAGCTACTTGGCGTTTAGCTCCAGCTACCCTGGAGTAAGTGTAGGCATAGAGAAAGGTGATATGATGCATTGTAAGTTTATAACTTTGCTTGCTTTAAGGCACCTTGTTCTTGTGCTTAGGCTACCAGTACCGCCCACTCATTCAGGAAATTGCACTTTAAGCACTACTAATCTTAGAATAGAATAGTTCACTTGGAAAGGACCTAACAACAGTCATGTGGTCCAACTGCCTGAGTGTCAGCAAGCAATATGCTCAATGGACTAGGACCTTGTGGCGCTCTCAGCGCTCACATTATAGTTCAAACCCCAAATAATAAAATGACTTACCTGTTCCAGTCCGTTAAGTTGATTAATCTTCTTTTCCGCTTGTTGTTGTCCCAATATGATTAAAGACATTGTCACTCTGTTTAAATGGATAACCGCCAGACCACATTAAATAGGCTCTCCTGATTGCACTTCACCTAGTAGATCATATAGGTCCTGTGGCCTCAGCTCCCATCCTTTCCATTATTTTATTTGTGTACTTGTTGTGTAATGCTAAAACAATGATGCTGTACAATGAGTAGTAAAGTGCTGTGAGTTTTTAAGGTGTCACTCACCAAAATATCCCAGGATGTGAAAACTGAATTGTAGTGGTGCGATGGGGCATAAAATCTATTTCCGTGTTATGAAGGTATACAAAAGTCTATTCCTTTTCACTAGGCAGAAGAAAATGCAGACACCTAGAAGTAACTGGTAGGTAGACTAACGGGATAGGGAGAAACAGTTGACTCAAAAAGAAGAATTTAATCAGCCTTGGTGACTCGGTGATGACTTGTAAGTGCAGCTGAGCCTCAGCTGTTCTCTCTAGTGTCATCCTGAACTGACATTTTGATTTTCCTTTTAGAGCTGAAATGATTCTCGCTGAGTGTCCACAGCTGATCCTGCGCAGCTATGGGGACCTGGGCAGTGGGAACACGTTTCCCGAGGGGAGAGGGGCCAGCACAGCTGCATGGAGACAGCTGTTACGGTCGGGTGGTTCTCATCACTGTGAAGATGGAGGTGCCCTCCACAAACCGTCCCAGCATTTCACGTCGCAACATATGCCTCCAGCCACCTTGACTGTTCCACAGCACATCATTCATGAAAAAACCCACAAGTCTGTGGCAATACTGGCTAGCTCAGATTGGGAAGCTTCCTATGCTCCAGGTAGTGCTATTGCAGCCTTCCTCTGATGGCCACATCAGGCATTATAGGCTCCAGTTGGAGCTCGCTGTTTAAAGGCCCTGCACGGTGCAGGATCCCTTTATTTTCGCCATACATGGGTTTTATTGATTATGAGAATTCCAGGAGAAGGATGGAAAATGAGGGTAACCTGGAGAATAAGCCTTCCGCCCATTTTAGATGTGAGCCACAGGACACTGTAGGGATACCTGGTTATATGTAATAGTGATGGAAAGCCGGGTAAATGCTTGGAATTACTCCAACACCTGTGGGAGTTAACGGTTCTGGACCAATGTCCTCGATGTTGGTCCTTTGGCCCTCTGTAGCTAAACTTTTTTTTTTGCCCCCTTAATGAGACAGTGGAGCTTTCTTCCAATGTGTGTTTCTTGGCTGCCCAGAATCCCAGGACTCAGCTGTGCTTTGGAGACCTGCCTGGGTTGGAGGTTGTAACGGTATTTCCACACTTGTATTTTTAATGGTTTTCTTTGAAGGCGGGGGGTGGTGGTAAAGGAGAAGAAGGTATGCAATAGAGTGGGGAGTGAGGGATATGAATGGCTTCTTGCAGTGTTGTTAAAACCCAGTGCCGTGTCACAGTAGTGCTTGAAAATGGGATGGTGATACTGACTAGAAACAAAATAAATTGTGAAAGCTGGCAGGAATTAAAAATATTAGCAAATAACTTAATGCAAAATGCTACCATTTTTAAAAGTGATTTCAGTCTTCACACACAAAGGTTTGAAGCAAGGAGAAATACAACCCCCTGCCCTCATTCTGTGCTTTATTCTGTGATTATTTGCAAGGAACATAATCTGTGGCAAAACCCAGGATCAGAAACTTCTAAAACAAGGTTTCTTTCACACTGTTGGGATGAATTAAATGGACAAATAACAACAGCTCTGTGCGAGTCAGGACCTTATCCTGATTTCAGAACGGGGCCTTGTTAAGTATAAGCATGCGATGAGGATTTTTTGGGTTGTCTTTCAGATCAGCAGCAACGTTGAGATGTCTGCATGTATGCTAAATAAAAGTGACAGGAAAATGTTCTGTGCAGGTGGTACACTGACAGCGCTGTAATGAATGTGGGTTGGCTGAACACTGCTGTTTTATTAGGACCTGATCCTTGTGGGTACAGAGTGATTCCAGCAGCAGGCAACTGCTGTCTGCTTTGTGCAAAAAGAACATAATCTAACCACATACCCACAAACTCCACAAAACAGATCCCTGGTTTGGTAATTACCTTGATACATTCTGTGATTAATGATTTGCATCTGTGGGATTATCATTCACGAGCCTGGCAATAAAGCTGTTTATTTTTATGAGGTATTTTACAATTCCAACTCCAAGAACCGCACGGTACATTAGTGTTGGTATATCAGCTAAATGTGCGTGCAGCATCATAAGATGATTCAAACAAACAACTGGGAGCATTATTATGTGCTCTGGAATTTACCACAGTGCAGCCACAGCATGATTCATTTGGCAGCCTTCTCCTACAGCTTATTGCAGTCATTTTAGAAGACTGTGGGTCTTTTTCCACATAAAGTCAGCTTGATAGTAAGATGTATCCCACGAATAAAGTGTGTGATCCTTAATAATAAGCTACTCCAAAGTCATTGTGAATTCATAACAAAAAATGTTGGGCTGAAGAGAGGGGCTGACATTCCTTCACTTTGGGACACAAAGAACACCCTTCTTTTCCCAAAAGTAATTTCATTAATTTAAATAGTTTATTTTCCGGAACTCCGTGAAGTGTGCATTCTGGATTTCAGTTTTTATTTTCTGGAAAGGCACAGCTGTAGGGGAGCCTGAGGGCTTTCCTCCGGTGAGAGGACTATGGGACCCCTTGCTGTCTGTCCTCTGCAGACAGTGCCCTGTTCCTTAGGCTATTTCTGAAGCAATTTGTATTAATCTCTCTTGCTAGAGCTCTCTATATCTTTCACAGCCTGATGATTTAATTCTTCCACTCTCTACTACCTCACTTAGAAACATAGAATAGCCCAGGTTGGAAGGGACCTTAAAAGATCCTCTGGTCCAACCTTTCACGGGAAAGGAAGCCTAGATGAGATTATCTAGCACCCCTCCCAAATGCATCTTGAAAACCTCCAGCGGCGGGGACTCTACCATGTCCCTGGGAAGGTTGTTCCAGTGAATGATTGTTCTTACTGTAAAAAATTTCTTATGTCGACATGAAATCTCTGCTGGTGCAACTTGTGCCCACTGTCCCTTGTCATCCACCTGTGGCTCCTTGTGAAGAGAGCGTAAGCACTCCTGTGCTCTTAGTGAGCTGAATCAAGGCACTGATCCATGGAAATCTAAACAAACCCCAGCCCTCAAATGCCCAGATTTCCTTGGAGCTGGATCGGTTCCTCGATCCAGCTGGACACATAAGTGCAAGTGCCAGAAGCTGGATGAGTGCAATTCAAGGAGTGAATTGGCACGAGAGCTGAAGTGAACTGCAGTTAGTTGGTTTGCCCATGGTGAGCTCTGCTGGCTCTCTGTGGTTACTTGTGAGCTCAGTTGTAATGGTTGAGCTTTTTCTCTTGTCCAAATCCAAATTCTCAGAAGACATTTCATCTAAGCTGTAGTCATCATCTTTGTCTGAAGGTGGATCTGCTGGAATAGAAATCTCATGATCCAAGACTGGAGGAGCCTAGGCCATGGGACCAGGAGGCACAGAAGTGGAGGCCACGTGAGTAGAGTTCACATGAGGAAGAGGCCCTGAGACCAGAGGCTGTGGGACGTGATCCCGCAGGAGCCAAGGCCACTGGAGTGGAAGCTTAGGGACCAGAGGCCACGGGACTGAGTGCCACAGGATCAGAGGCCACGGAATCCAAGGCCACGGAGATGGAGAACATGTGAGTCGAGGTACTGGGAGCAGAGACCATGGGACAGGTGGCCACAGGACCAAATTCCACAGAAGTGGAGGCCATGAGACCAGAGGCCACGGAATGGGAGGACACGGGACTGGAGGTTATGAGAGTGGAGGCCATGGGAGCTGAGGCCATCGTACATCTACCCGATGTTTCATATTCTGCAGTATAATCAGCTATAATTTAAGAGGTTACATTACATCACTAAGAGCTATATAATAATACCAGGTGGGATTTTGTAGGCAACACTTTCTAAAAACACGGGTGCTTATTTCATGCTCTCTCTTTTTTGTCTCATCTAATAAGACGTATTAGCAAGCTAACGTTCTGACTGGCTTGTTTACAACGTCACTTCTTTTGCACTGAAATGTTTAGACAGTAATTTGTAGCAAATGGTGAAAACGTACCTGGGTGTTTGCTCTTATATGAAGACATGAGATGGGTATTTTTATTCAAAAGCCCCAAATGAATTCTGTGAATTCCTAAATTAATTCCTACTTCAATACAGGAACATCAATCTGGAAGGGCTAACTCAAACCACAGAATCTGTTTGTCGTAGGAAACCCTGTTTTGTCATCTCTTCTGGTTTTGCAGCAGACACACGATGCGTCTGACTCTCCAGCATTGCAAGGGCTGGCACTCATAGCCCAGCTGGCTCAAGAAGTATTTACCTTTTCAGTGTCTGCTCTGTTCTGGCAGTGAATCTGTTTGTTGGGGCTATGTTATAAACCCAAACACCAAAATAAAGGAGACTTTGCTTGGGGGAATGAGAGGTAGCATGGGAACTTCTGATGCCCCCTTCCCTTTTGAAGCTGGCATCTTACAGGATTTCACCAGCAGAGGCATAGAGCAGAGCACATAAGGAGCTGTTGAAACACCTACAGCTCACCCCAGGACAGCCTCATTCCTCTCTGTCACTAGTCCTGGCTGAACCTGAGTTTCTGGAAACGTAATATTTAGACAAATGTGTGTTGTCCTTTCAGCAGCGGTTTGGCAACCAGTGCTGTTTCATTAATCATCCATACAGCATGGCGGTGACCTGATTTCTCATAGCCGTGAGGTTGGGTTAGGTGTTATAGGTAGCGTTACCCTGCAGACAAAACCGGCATTGTCAGAGCCGCCGCAGAGGGCTCAGCTCCTACAAGAAGGGGAGAAAGAAGAAAGAAAATGAAGGGGTTTGTCATCAAGAGAGGAAAGTGATTGCTTGCACAAGCTTGTGGCACCTTGTGTAGCTTCCTGAAATTCCCACAGGGTCAAACGTAGTCTGCCTGTATTCTCCATCCTCGGCAGGGATGTGTGGCTGCCATAAATGAGAAGTGGGTAAAGACATGGGGAATTGCTTGTTTCTAATGGCAGATAGGGTTTACTTAAAACAGGGAGTAGACGGGGTACTACTGTGATACCTTCTAGGGATACCTGGGTGCAGCCACTTCTTAAGTAGTGTAATTCCAAAATTTAATTTTTTGTGGGAAATATAGGAAAAGATTTTGGATGTAGAGTTTTGTTTGGTCTCTTGGCTGCTATCAATGCTGTTTTAAATGAGAAACGGGCAGAGCAGGAGTCCTTGTTTATAGCTCAAGCCTGCAGCACATACAGAGAAGGAATATTGTACACGATGCAGTTGTCACCTGCTGGAGGCAGTGGAGGTCAGTGAGTGCAGAAACTTAACTCCTTGGACTCCAGGAATCTTCAGCTGTCAGCACTGTACCTCACACCATCCAGTTGAAGAGTATTTGAATCCAAGGATTTGACTCAGCTGTAGGAACATGAGGCTCCGCAGCCTCTGTGTTGTGCTGTCACCCAAAGGTGACAGAGCCAATGCGCCTTCAGTTCACGTTGCTTTCCAGAGAACCCTTCCAGCGCTTAGGGTTGGGTATATTCCTGGGGACAAAAGCTGTAGCTGGAGAGCTGCAGTTCCTGTCTGGATTTCAGGGGCTCCAGTAGCCTGGCAGGTTGGTTGTGCCTGTCCTTGTCCTCTAATGGCCTGAGAGAAAGAAGATGCAAAGCTACTTTTGATGCGTATCTTCTCACACCCCTGAGCTGCCTCATCAGGTCAGCTCACAGCCTGCTGCAGGCATTAATCAAGCCTATATAATTCAGGCATGGAATTATGGAGTAAATGTCAGGCTGTCTCTAATTTAAACATTCCCCTTTGCATCCAATTAGAAACACAGTATAGCCTTCTTCCTTTGTAAAATTCAGGTGAAAGGCAATAAATGATCACAGCATCATTAAAATGCATATAACTATATTAACCGTACATGGAGTCAGTAATACAGATTCAATCACTGCTTAATAAATAGGGTCTGTGTCATTATAGTTTCATGCTGATAAAACTGTTCTAATGAGGAAATCTTGGCGTAACACAAGGACAAATCACGTTATTCCTTAACGTTGCACTACCACTGTGCATTAATTTATTTATTCATAAAGACCGGAGTATTTGCAGTTTTCTCACATCTCTAACTAAAGGAACTTTTAGTTTCTTTTATTTCACAAACAACTGCCATTGTTTAGGATAAAAACACAAAATAAAGAGCTGATGTAAAACAAATACAGATTTTACTACCAAAATACAGGGAAGTGTAATTAATAGAATGCTGGTGTTAAGCTCTGGGGACAAAATAATCAGAAAAAAAATATGCTGCCTGTGGGTGTTGCTTGTACTGTTGTTATTATATTTGAATAGTCCCATCTTCTCTGTGCCCCACAGCTTCATTTACGTAGACATTTTTCAAATGTTAAGCTCTCCCGAACAGAAGAAAGCATTCTCCAAATTGTTGCTGAAATGATGTGGCCATGTTAGAACGTCTAAAACATTCCCTCACAAAAACATTGTGTCTCTAATCAATGCCTATTGTGTGTAACCTGTGGCTTCGCATCCTGCCAAGCCTGTCTTTGGCATCGGCCTTTCCTGAACTATTTAGTAAGTTTTCTTCTTGCTGTCGCTGAAGGTGCATTTTTGGCACTATGGGAGAGACAATCTTGCAAATTTTTTTTTACATCATCGGTCACACAGAGTGATTACTCCAGCTGTACAAATAACGTAGGAAATGGATTTTTTTGGCATTAGAATTATGCAAGCCCAGCAAATACTCTCAACAATTGCTCCTTAAGTCAGTGAAATTTCAAGCCATTCAGTTTTCTTGTAAGGAGCTCACGGCTTCTTTGATGATGAGGTTTGCTAAGCCCAAATGTGGAGAACTAATAAAATAATAAAAAGGCTCCAGAGGTGTTTATAGATTTCAATTATCTCTTGCTTTCTCTCCCAGGATTGGGCTAGGCAGGATTGTGCTGCCCTCAAGTAGTACTTGAGTCTAGGCTGCATTTTATGCTGGCTGTCTCCGAGGTTTCTTCTTTGTGGCTGAATCGCCTTAGCGTGGGTAGTGTACAGAGGTGCTAAGGGCTCGCCTAGACAAAGCAGCCATGCTTCACAAAAGCGAAGGAGCAAAAGGAAGCAAAATTGAATCTCTAGCACCCAGCTCCTGGGCAAACAGACAAAACTAATGGATCCACTCTTGCTCCTCCCATCCAATTACTGTGATCCAGTAGAGAGAATATGGCAACATCGGTTCACACAAACTCTAATACTCTTAATCCCTTCCATACATATAAACCTCACATTCACCACCGTTACTTCATTATCGAGCCACCCAGGCAGCCGGAGCGTCGGAATGGACCCACCGGCTGCAAAAACCTGCCTCCTTCAGGTTTTAATCAGCTAATGAGGGATATGCAAATGACAAGCTTATGGGATTATGCCTTGTCTAACAGCAGTCCTCCCCACAGTGATACAGTACTAATACAGGTGTTAGTAAACTGGTTATTAGGCGCTGGCTAATTTAGGCCCATTCACGCTGGGATTGCGCTGGCAGCCCTGCCATTTGTACCGGTGTTTGTGGCCCAGTAGGAGATCTATTAGGGCTGTGGTGGGTCTGACACAAACTCCTCGCCGCTAGATATGAAGTTAATAAATCCAGTTGGTTTGGTCTTTAGCCAACACACAACAACCCATGACTGAAATGGGGATTTCCCCCTCCACCCCAGCTGCCTGGGAAATTGCCACCGGAGGGCGAAGGGGGAGTTTAATTAACAGTTACTTAACATTTATATGAACTTTTCACGTACTTTTGAATAAAATGTGAAGCACGGCAATATGATTAACCTATATTTTCTCTTGGTCACAACTAGCCAACTTTCTCTTCCGTGAAAGAACATGCAGCCTAAAAGTATACAGTGAGAACAAAATACACCGCTTCTGGGGATGAGCGATCTCTCTGGGGCTTTGGTTGTTTCAATGGTTCGGTACAACTTTCTGCTTTTTCATTTTTCTTATTTGATGATATTTCTTTAAAAAGTTCCTTCGCCATGCAAGCAATTGTACGTTGCAGTGCATTTACTCACCGTGTCAGTGGAGAAAAGTGGAGTGACATCAGTAAGGTATTCATAGACCAGAGCATGCGACGTGAACAATTTGTTAGCTGATACCCCTGCTGTTTGGTTGTCTAAAATTTCCTTAAGCATACTCATTTCATAAACAGCAAATATTCTATACACATAAATATATGATGCCAAGTCTATAGCAATTTTCAGTATTTCCCTGAAGGACTTTGGTGCCAGCTTATCCAAGCCTACAGTAGAAATTAAGATAGGATTAACAAATCATTTTAAAAATCTCTGCTTTATGAACAATGAGATCTAGAAGCATAGCTGTTTCCGTGTATGGGGGGCCCAGAATATAGTAGAAATCCACAAGTACATCATCAGAGAAGCGTCAAAATTAAATAGAAGATGCCCAATGGATGACAGCTTTTATCTTCTCCAGTCAGCAGAGGAAGGAGGTATTTTAAAGTAAATCTTAGTTTAAGGCCCATTTGAGGATTTTGCCAGAAAAGATGTGATGTTGTGGGGTTTTGTTTTTATTACAATAGTAATACCTCCAATTACTCTTTCCTTCATGTAAATATTACTTAAAATTCAAGGGCCTCGCTAGACTGTTGAGTTGTCCTAGGAAAAGCCAGAAATTCGGCGGCCCAGGTAGCCTTTAATGAGTTCAAAGCTTTGATTTCATCTTCAAAATGACTGAGTTGGAATTGTCATCATTATACATGGGGAGATTGAGACAAAGGTTTAAAGGGTAAAGTGTTCAAAAGTGGGTCCACAAATAGAAATATGCAAAGCCTCTTAGATTAATGCATACATACCTATTGTTCACCTGTTTGCTCTGACTGACCCTAACTAAACTTATGTCTTCAGAGGAAGGTTCTGCATCTGAACTTTTCTGGTGTCTTTCCACTTTAAGGCGTTTGAAAATCAAACACGGGTCCAAAACTTGCCAATTCGGCTCAGTGATCAATCTCTTGAACCTGAGGACTCTCGATAAATGAGGCTAGCTCATCTGCTTATATGGCACTTACATTAAGGTTGCCTTGCTCTCCTGGTCTGTGGCCCGTGGACACTGTCTTTGTTCAGGTTGTGCTTGGGATAACCTGTTGCTATGTGTAATGAATTTGCAAATGATGCACTGGATTTTGTATAAGCTAAAAAGCACTGACTAATGGATGGGGGAAAGCCAAACACAGTAAAAAGGTTTAAACAGAGCATGTATTTTCCATTTTATCGTTCTGTCATCCTGCTCTTTACTCACCTCTAAAATAACCTGGAGGAATTGGTAAGGAGCATTTGAATCGCATTGGTTACAGGCCAGTGGAGTCCTGCCGGCAGAATGTTGTTGTGCTATTTATAGATGACAAAGGGACCACTGTCTATTTATCCTTATGCTTTATATCTGCATGCTGTTGCTTCGAATATTGAGAAGGTGAGGAAAGTTTATCAAGGTCGGACCTATTCAAAATCCCAGGAGCCAGAATCCCTGAATGTTCACGAAGAACATAAATCCTCAGAAAGATTAAGGAACTCTTTAGAACAAGGAAAAAAATATTTTTCTTTTAATGGATATTTCAGTGAAACAACAACATCTCTGAATACCGATGACTCTGTTTTACTTGAGAGCTAAGATGGTGAAGGATATTGAATTTATGAAATGCAATTGACTTAAGTGAATGCAAAAGATCATGGAAGAAAAAAAGCCTACTTATACTTGGACAGACCAGACCAGAAATGTTGTTAAAACCTTAAAGAAAAATACCTGATTTGATAACAGTGTATGTAATAGTTGCCATAAGTGGGAGCAAAAGAATTGTTTCGAAGAGTGTAGTTACACAATACATTTGCTGTGTGTTTCTTTTTTGATTCTTTTTTTTTTTTTTTTAACACAAGGATGATTACTTCTGGCACTTTGAGAAGAGTTCATACTGTATCCAAGAAAAAGGTTACTCCTTGATTTGGTCAAGAAAGTGTACCAGTATAGTGTTCAAAAATGAATGCGGGTGTGAAAATGTGTCTATGCTACAGTAGAGAGAAACACATGGGCTATAAGAATGTATACATGTTGAGGGATGAAACTGTGACGGAAAATATTAAATTACAATTAAATTAAACCCATGCTGACTTCCACTGGATGACAAAACCAGCTGGCAGGTGACGTGCTGTCAGCAGTGCACTGCTGGCAAAGACAGACGATCTGAGTTTGTGAGGTTCTGAGACTGGTACAAGCAAAAGGACCGTCAGGCATGAAAGATGAAAGCTGGCCTCTGTGGAAGTCTTTTGCAAAAACATCCTTTTGACTTTGCTGGGATCAGAATTTCACTCAAAGTCATTAAAGGACAAAATAATTACCACCAATGCAGTGTTTCTTGTTTACTGAATATGTATACATCTATTCAAATACGAGACTGAGACACTTTGTTATACAAGTTGTGACTGAACTCCAGCTTGCTGCTGTATGTGTTCCTTGGCAGGTCTGTTTTCCACTGCGATTCAGCCCTTCAGGCTTTCCCCACAGTCAGACTCCTGAGATCATCTTCATGATTCAACACACAGCGATCACTTGCGGTAAATAAGTTAGCCATCGTACTTGGCAAACAAACCCAGTACTGCTACTAGGAACTTAGGCAGCTGCCAGTCTTGCACACCAGAAGAGTAAGTCCTAGAGGTTGGAAGAGAAAGGAGTATACGCCTCAGCTTCTGTCCAGGGACTCTCATGAGCCTAGCAGCAGTTTAATTTGCCAGGTAATGTTCATTTGTCTTTTGGCAGTGAACCCTTCAAATGCTAAGCATCCTTGACTTCCACATACCTTGTAATCACAGGACCAGCGATACTGCAACTTTGAGAATTCCATTTTATCCTGCTTTATTGCAAATGCTCTTTGAAATCTACTTTTTTGCCTCTAAAACAGAAACGGCACAATGATGTTGCCAGGGTTCATAGCAGTTTTAGTTTAAACAGCACCTTCTTCTAGATGTCAGGAACAGTTTTTCAGCCTGCTGTTTTACTTATGCTTTAGATAACAGGTCTCTCCTTGGTCACCCTTGAAGTAATATTTTTTGCCAATGGAAGTTGGGGGTTAGATATATCATGCATCTGTTTTCAGGAACTCACTGTAAAACTTTTCTTTCCCATATGTACAGAGCAAATAATAAAAACCAAAACGTAAACCACCCTTATAAACAGGACACGCAGCTTTTTATGAATCAGACTCCCTGAGAGTTTCAGTCTCAGTTTCAGATGCTGGGATCTATCTACAGCTGCTGGCTTTACTGCGAGTAATTTTAAAATTACTTCATGGAAAGAGATATATTCCTAAAAAAAAGATAATCCATTTCTGACCTCCTTAACTTTGAAGATAGTCCTCCGCAGTGCTAAAGAGAATACATTATTCCCAAGCTACCAGAATATCTTTAAGAGCTTCTACTTTGTAGGACCATCAGCAAGCAATTGTACGTTGCTTAAAGAAATCCTGTGTTCTGCTCACTAACACAGCCAAATAGTTCTGAAGTTCTGACAAGAAGAGATGCCTAATCAAGAGGTGGGGTTAAGATAACATTCAAGATCCAGACTATGAATCTAGCCTGAGCCAACTGAGTTTTGTCCTGAACTGTCTCTCATGATGTGGCCGTAAGCAGGTGGTAGAGGAGGGTCTGTGGAGCAGCTTACGCTTCCTGGGATCTTCTACGCTTCCAGCTACCCCGCTGTGTTTTGGCCTCATCCCATGTTCAGGCACGATCCCTCAGAGCCCCCGCTGGGAAGGCACCTGACATGTAGGTCTGACAGCAGAGACACCGGGTTTTCTGTGCCTCTGCAGGGGACTCTGTTGCACATGCAATGAACCCAAGCGTGCTGGGCATGCGATACAGTCCTGCCTCACTTCACGTGCGATCTAGTCCCCTAGACCCTTGTACGTGCACATACACTGCCCGGAGCTGCTCAGAAACTTAACGCAGTCCTGCTTTGACCGTTCCCCACCCTGTTCTGTGTTCTCTACATATTTCAAGTCAGCAAGGAGGTCTTGGGTTCAATAGTTGTTGGTGTCTATTTATCGCTGAAGCATTTCTATATGCAAAGGGAATTCTCCGTGTGACTGATGACTTCCTAGCTCCACTGAAATCAGGAGCTAAATTTCCAGTGAGTTCCGTGGGGACAGGATTCCACTTGTGGTTTCAATGCAATGGTTGGAAATACAGTTAAAGAGAAGGTGAGACCAAAATATACCGTAGTGTTGATGGTATTTTCTAATAAGATGTACCAGAGGAGAGTTGTAACTCTGCATCGTAAGTTGTAACTTAGTTTATATACATCTCACAGCTCCTTTTCAGCACCCCTGCAACCTAGATGCAAGATAACTGGTAAGTCTGGCTTCTTTTCTTATTCAAAGTTGTGGTATGGTAGAATTAGAATTGCTGCTTTTTCAAGCAAGTTTCCTAATCTGTCTGCAAGTTATATTCTGCATATTTGTTCTAGGTGGTCATTTTCCATTACATAAACACGTTAGGGCTTCTGTCTGCATTGCATGGGTTTCTTCTTAGTTACATGCCTAAGGCAGGTCTGTATCTAGCTTTTCACCTTTCCCAGTGAATGTTTTCTGGTCACTTGGGATAACTCTATTATCAGAAAGATCAGTTGTCAAAGACAGCTTATGTCCCCCGTCCAGGGAAAGTAAATACGGCTTCTTTCTTAGGCACTTCTGAATCCTAAATTGTTTGCAACTTTTTCTGGAAAGAATTCTCAGTTCCCTCACTGCTAAATGGGATCACAAAATGGAAAAAAATGCACCATGAAAAGTAAGTTTGTTTGGATTGTTGTTTAAGGAATTATTTGCAAATGCAAAAAGATGTGAGAAAATTACGTCCAAAAGTTACCTTCAGAAAATCCTGAGGTCAAATAGCCTTAATGCTACTACTTGTGTATCTTTACAATGAGAATTTTAAGCGGATTCCTCCTGCATGGCAGTCCATAGGGTTAAAGGTTAACAACTGACCAATTCCTTGGACAAGGTGTTATTCAAAATCAGGTACTTAAGACATTTGCTAGAGGACTTAGCCATTATAGCTGTTTGGAATCAGTGCATTTTCCAGCAGGGAAAGTATTTAGGGGAACAAAAAGATTGTGGAGACGGGGAATTCCAGAAAGCCTGTCACCATATAAACTAAAACCCACCATTAGAAGCTGAGTTTTCTTTACAAAAATCTGACAGTATCCAAATACGTTGTGTGGAAATCATGGTTGCTAGAAAGAGATGAGAGCATTCTCCGCGAATACTTTAGCTTGGCTCTATTTAAGCTCTGTTTTCAATGTACCCACGAGTTTTCTCTTCCCATGTTGCTTTCCTTTGATGTAGTTATGCCTCTCAAGATCTATCTTACTTCTTTTTTAGAGCTTGTAAAGTAAGTGGTAATTTTACAGTCAGATCTGAATCAAAGTGAAAAGCTGTTGGAGGCTTCTGATCTTGCACTGTTCGAACAGTATCTCATCAGGGATTGGAGTTTACTTGGGGGAATCCTGAAATACTAAAAACTCTCCAGGTTATATTGTCCTATTTTGAAGAAGAATTAATAATGTAGGTGGCCAGAAACATTCATATTGTTTAAGCAATGAGTCCAGCTGTTGGATCTCCTTTCTGATCTGGGTTGCAGCGTTTCTTTTCTTGGTTTTTTTGTGTGTTCCTGGATCTTCTGGTCCTTGGAGTGTTTGGCTGTTATGGACAGCACGGCTATCTTGTTGGTTGGATATGAAAATGTGCACAGTGGTTTTTAGCAGGATTTAGAGAAGAAAAGACAGGCACTTATACAGCCTTAAAGGACTAATACGGTTCTCGGGACTAAAACTTTGTGTGTGCATAAAGGTGAACCTACTGGATTCCAGTAAAATGTTTACAAAAATATAAATATTGGATTCCACTGCTGTCACGGGGGGGAAGACATTCATTCCACCTTCTGCTAAATCACCGGTTTGATTCAGGGAGATAAACATCTGGTATCCTACTGGTTGCATTTTGGCTTTTCTGTGGCAGATCTATGCCATAGCCTCCTGGTGTGTAAAACAGCTTTTAGCTACAAGGCAATTATGAGGTTTAAATTAAAGGCATCGTGTTTGTAAGGCAGAATAGGAAGTGTTATATTTAGATATATTTGGACAAAAAGCAATACCAGATAGCAATGCAACACATACATTTTGGAGAATCGAATTTAGAATTAAGTGGATTCTTTAATGTGTTTGCTTTAATGTATACTTTTGTAGTTAGAGGAATTTTGAAACCCCAATCAAAATAGTCAGCTGTGTCTCTAAACAGAATATAATAAGATGAGTTGAGCTCAAGCATGATTCAAAGACTAACTAAACAATGATAGCCTTGTGTAGCTTTCAAAATATTTTAATGTCTTTTTTTTGTCTCAGACTCTTCTCATTGTGGAAATAAAATTCTCAATACGCATTTCAATGAGACTCTTTAAACCTGCTTATCTCTTCTGACTGCAGATGTGAAAAAATTGATAGAACAACAGTCTTAGATATGACAGTTGGGAGCTGGTATTGTCCAGTTTTGGTTCCGTCCAGTTTTGAAATGCATGCTATCCATTTTAAAAAGGATAATACAAAAAAAGCTACAGTCATTGTTTAAAAAAATTTATTTGTGGGAGCGCTAGTAATGATATTTAGCTTCATTGCTTAAAAATATTTTGCAGAACAGGACATTCAAACAAATAAACAAAGGAAACGGCAGAGATGTAATTTACCCAAAGTCATATATATATATATATATGCAGTGGGGGGTGTGTGTGTATATAGCAAACCAGTGCTGGGGCCAGGAACAATGGTCGGATTTTACAATCTGTAACTTACTACTTGTCCAAACAGTTATTAGTGGTGTTGAATAAGATCAGTGTGCCCAGTCTAACCAAACACAGCAGAAGAAGTAGTGGGAACGTGTGTGGAGAAAAGATAAAATGAACCTTCATCTAACAAGTATAAATGCTTTTAACCTGGGAAATAGGACCCAGGTCTGGATATTCCAGCTCCCCAAATTAGTGGGAACGTGTGTGGAGAAAAGATAAAATGAACCTACAAGTAACAAGTATAAATGCTTTTAACCTGGGAAATAGGACCCAGGTCTGGATATTCCCAAATTTGGATGAAGATTTGGGCTCCAGCATATAAAAGATTTTTGTTTATTCTGTTATAATGACCTGTAATTTGGTTGAGGTTTATCTTGCTTTCCTATAGCTGAAGAATGACCATCCTCATGAAGGATGAGGAACTAAAAACAGGGGGGTTTTAATCTCTTTTTACTACTTGAGTTATGAAGATGGCTTGGTGGGAATTGTGGCCTCCAGTAAAGCCTGACAAGATCAGGTTAAGCAGAATTTCTTACAGAATGTAGCTAAGATTGTAAAAGGTCTGTTTTTCATCTAAAGTAGTGGACAGATGCTCCTGCGTTGACGGTTTTGCTGTTGACTTCAAAGGGCTAACTTTTAGTCAAGTGTTATTATCCCAGCCTAACTGGGGTTTTAGATAAAACACGTGAATTACAACAATTGTGCCATCCTCCTAGAGGAGAAGAGATCACTCCAAGAGAAATCAGGATTGCACCACTCTTATTTGTCTTGCAATGTATTTCCTTTTCCTAAGAGACAGCTAGTTGTCGAGCTGGAGAGTGTGGTCGGAGAAAGGTTAGGCGAAACTGTGGATTTGCAAAGAGAGCAACGCCTCCTGTTGCCAGCTGCAGGGAAGAGGGAGGTAACGCATTCAGCCCCCAAATGTGTTAGATTCTATGGCTATGTATTGTCTAAACACCTATTCCACTCATGAAATAGATGCCTTCCCAGACGAACTGCTCCCTTCACAAAGTAATGCTATTGCTGTTGTATATTTATGATGATAGACAGGTAAGATAGAAACAATTTCCTATGTGTGGAAGACAAACTAACAAAAAGTAAGAATTATGTCCCTGTTCTCATCTGAGTGAGATGTGGATATCACTTGCTTCAGCAGAAATCTCCAGGGCTTTAATTTGTGTGAATATCATCCAAGATTCAGGATTTAGCTCTCCTTCAGATCATCCATGGCAGTCATATATTTATCTTGCAAAAGCGAACAGGAGGAAAAACTCTGTAGTATACCAGCTTGGCAGGAGCGGTTGTGTCCTCACCTCATTGAGATATCTGTTGTTATAAGGCACAGAACACGACCTTTCTCTTACTCAGTCACTTTAATCTAAACAACAAACAAGAAGCCCCACACCCGCTTGCAGGGATGATTTAGGCATTATTGGAGCGTATAGCTGTGGAGATAACACATCCAGCCCAAACTTCAAAACCACGCAGATGGGCAACCTTGCTCAACGTGCAGGTGCTTCTGTGATTTCTTCTAAACTCCCATTGATGTTTTAAAGTGCTTAAATACCTTAAAAATTTGAGTAGGAGACCAGATCTTCCCGGTCCTAATCTTGTGGTCATTGACATTGGTTTCAAAAAACTGGTTGTGCGAATAAATGGGAGACGTTGTTTGTGGAGCTAGGGCCAAATCCTGAAATGGTTAGGCCAGAGACCACGCAACCTGCGCAAGTTCTGTCTCTGAAGCCTAGTGGTGACCTCCATGATCAGCCTGGGCTTCCCCCCGAGTCCTGTCCAGCCCTGAGCATACTGTCTTTGCCCAGAAAATGAAGTATTTCCAATTTGTGCTTATTATCAACACTATAATAAAACATTTCTTTAAGGCTATCCTTATGAGAAAGTGTCTTCATTTTGCATTAAAGCAGTGAAATGAATAAAGCCAAGTCAGTTTTCACTGGTTGGGTCTTGCAGGTATTTTGCCTACTTTCTCCATTGTTCTTGCACATTATGAGAGGTATTAAATCAAGTTGGTGATATTTTTTCCCTCCTCCAGCTTCCCTGCTCCCTGCCTGAGCTACTAAAATTATGCATTCTTTACTGCTTTCTAAGAAGATTACTAAGCCAGCTGACCCAAACAGCAGTGGCACCAATTAGACATCATTCAAAATTAATAACCACTATGATGATAACAAATCAAAAGATTGATTCTTCTGATGGGAGAATCATTTTAATTAATTTAATCCTTGTTGAAAGATCAGCTGTGCACAGGCCTGCTCACCAGTGGGGCCCATTTGTCCCTGTCTGTCCCCGTCACCTAAAGCCCGTGAATATGATCGGTAGCCAGCACTTAGGGAACAATAAGAAACAGATTGTACTGTCAGGCTTCATTAAAGATCATCATTAGTATTCCAATTTGGAAACAGTCAATCTATCCTAACCTTTTACCAATTCTTTTCGGCTGCTTTTGTGAAGTTTGGTTCAGCTGCTAAACGTAAAAACGCTGCGCACGCTTTTTTAAAAAAGCAAGCTGGGTCTCGCTGATGCCTGTCAGGCTGCAGCTTAGGGACAAAGCTCGGGGGAAATACGTGTTATGCAACCGGGCTCTAAATGATATCATGTGCAGCTGCTTATGATCTGAGTATTTATGGGCAATGAAACTTTCCTAAACTTGGAGCTTAACAATGATGAATGGAAATGAAATTGATATGGCACTTTCTTTCATCCCGCCGTTGAGATTTTTTTTGGTCCCAAGGGTGTTTTTGCAGAGCTAGCTCGCTGGCTGGGCTCTCCCGCTCCCCTCCGGCATGGGCTGCAGAGGGCATTCTGAGCATGTTGATGAGGGAGATGGATTTTGAGATTTGTTTGCAGTTCACTTTATCTTTTCTACTGAGGTCAGATTGCTTTGTTTGTTTGTTCTTGATTCTGGTGGCTGGAAATAGTTATGGACAAGCGGATTATAGGATTTTGGGGTATATTTCTGTACGGTCATCCCTTTATCTCAGTCATATCCTCTGGCTGCACAGGAGATGTATCTTGGATCTTAGTTTTCAAAACAGTTTGTCTGCCAGGCAATGATCTCATCATATTAATATTCTTGACGTTTATTTTTTTGCTAACCTTCACAGTTGTCCAACCAGCTTCCTGAAGACGGTGGGAGGGCATGGATGTTTCAGGAATGCTCTGCCTGAAATACCGAAAGAAAAATCCTGTAATTTTGAATAATCTCTTACGAAAGTGCTTTAAAAAAAGAGGCTCTATGTTTGGTTTTTTTCTGACATGCTCCTGTGTATCAAGAGTGATTATACAGAGATGGCAAAAAAAAGCAGAATTAGACCAGTGAAACAGGGAAGGAGCGAAAGGTTAATTTTCACATTTCTTTTTACAAAAAAAGAACAGCTGTCTCTCCAAAGTTGATTAACAATTAAAAATGTTGTTATGATTACTGTAACAGAATGACAAGAAACAAACAAAAAAAAGTATGAATTAATGTAGCCTCTCTGCAAAAGCTCAAATAATTTTCTATAGTTTAGTACTACTTTATTTTCTGAACGTTTGTACAGTTCAGGAACCCACTTGGGGACAATTATTTGCAGTAAGTGGCTGCTCATTGCATCCTCATGAAGATTTCTGCTATTTAATTCCACAAACAAGTGGGTCTTTCTACACACAAAAATTGTCACAATAAAAGTAGATACTTCATAATGATGATCCAGACCAAAATCTAGTCCTGCCACCCTGCCATCTTTAAAGTTTTCCAAAACCAGCCGAATAACAGTGAAAACATTATTTTTTTCGCAGACAGCTGCATTAATATGGAAGAAAAGAAAAACCTTTAGTAAATTATTGCAGCTGAAACCAATGTTAATGAAGATTTTGTGTGCACTTGATCAAATTTCCTTTACTTTTATGCTTGTTATCTGTGGGGGGGAAAAAAAGCTCAGAGGCATGATTATTTTTCTGAGAAAATATGAAAATTTAATTTGCTGAATAAATACAATACTGAGGTAACCGAATTTCAAATGTTTTGCTTTATGCTTTTTGCTGTGTATAAGTTCTTGTATCATTTTTCTCTTTGACAAGATGGCTTTAGTCAAAATTCAAAAGGAATTATAGATTTTATAGGTTAGTACTTATTAATTGCAATGGTATTGGCTATGTAAGTAGCTACATATATTACATTAATTAGCAGCATATATTGCAGTGGTGAGTAACACGTACCTTGATAGGAATGCAGATTAAAAAATTCTAGCATCCCACTGAGGAATGTCAGTCTTTCAAACTACTGATGTCCTGTGGTTCCTTCCTTTTTAAAATTTATTTATAATTTCCCAGTGACTGCTTTGATTATTTTGTCAGCTTTGCACATGACAAACCTGTTACAAAAGGAAAGGCAGAGGGAGCTGCTCCGTATTTTTATACCAGTGCAACTAAGTTCCAAAGTATCGGCTCCATAAATGCTTTTTAGTATTTCTTTTTGACGTGCATCTTCTCAATTTCAGTCACCTTTTTTTAATTTATTTTTTTCTTGATTTTGCTGTGATTTTTCTTTTACCGCTTGACTTTTAGCCGTTTCTTCCCTTTTTTATGTCACATACACCTTCATTGGAGAAGTATGCCTTCAGAAGAAGGTATATACACTGTTACCTTGATACTTTCAATTTGATATTTTTAGTGGATCTAGTATTTTTTTGAAGGACTTTCTTATAAAGCGGCCCCAGTGAAAGGCCCTCAGAGCGCTGCGATTCCCTTGAATTCAGTGGAAGTTGGTCTCAGGTTATGCCCTTGGGTTTACACCAATCCAAATCAAAGATGCTGCTCATGAGAGCAGTTCCTCCCTCTCTCCCTGCCCTTAGCAGCACCATCCCACCTTCCTCTTTTACCAGGACGTTTTTAGCCACATGTTGAGACAGTGCAGATACCAACCTGGCTGATCCGTTTTTTGCAGGTTTAGTTTTCAGATGAAGTAGGTTTTCATTCATATGGGAATGTGTTAGGGTGTGCTAGGAACGAGAAACCAGAAACAGAAGCAGGGTACCTCCTCTTCTTCAGAAACATCATTATTATTATTATTATTATTATTATTATTATTATTATT
>NW_008795245.1:1079108-1081175 GCF_000699145.1 Aptenodytes forsteri | reverse complement strand
ACTACTCGATTTATTTTTTTAACTACCTTTAAAGAATCATAATGTTGCTTCATGCTGGAGATGAACCAAGGAGCCAAAATGAAATGTGCTACGTGATCGTGCGATTTCTTGACAGCACTTCAGTCTTAATACTTAGTAAGCTGAAATTTGAAATACAGAAAAAGTAAATGCAGAAATATATATTATGGTAGAATGCAGCTCACTAACAAGTTAGCTAGAAATGCTCATAAAATACCAGCATAAAATAATGGCCACAGATATCATCAATGATTTCTACAATTTCTGTGTATCTCTCTCTGACTGTATATATTCCCAAGGAACAAAATCACCCATGAAAAGGATCAAACAGAAGACGACTAGGAAGTGCCACAAATGGATGACCTACAGAATTTAAGGAAAACATTTTCCTGATTCAGAACTATTTCAGCACAAAATCTCTGCTGATGTGGCTACAACAGACTCTCTGAGATCTTGTGTAATGCCACCATATGCTGTGCATGCTATGTGGTACCGTTGATAAAATATCACCCATCTCGTGTAGCTCTAAACGTTTCTCAACACCGTGGTATGTGATGGGATCCAGACTGTGAGCGGTGCTGGGGTGGTTTCAAAAACACCCCATTCCTCAGGTTCTGCACAAGGTAAGAGCCTGGTTAAAGTCACCATCCTGCTAACAACAGACTTTTGTTCACGCTAAATAGTTGACTTTGCCTCAGTGTGCTGGGAAAAAAAAAGTGCTTAAAAAACCTAAATTACTGCCCCAAACAGGGCAATCTTTATTGCCCCAAACTACTCATTTACTTCAGTGACTATTTTGTTTGGGTGGTATCAGTCATTTACTTTGCAAAATGCCTTTCCACGAAGGTAGCTGGTTGGAAGAACCACTGTGAGGGGAATACACTAAAATAAACAGAATGTGACAGTGGAAATATATTTTACAGAGGAAATTTAAGCTAGCTGACCCATCAGAAGGGAACAGAACAAATCTGCTGAAAGGGTTACCATGAAAAAATAATCACTAACCTATTATTATTATTATTATTATTATTATGTGGTTATTTCCTTTACCTATGTCACACGTTTTAAAACCATGCAGCCACTGCGTCTACCTCAAGTAAAATTTCTAAGATGTGTTTAGAAGCATATATGAGTTGGCATCCTGACTGACTTTTTTTGATGCCTTTGAGCCCAGCCGTTTGTTTATGCGCAGTACAGGTAAGTACAACACACCAAATGCTAGCACTTCCAGAGTGAGCCAGATCAACAAAGCTTGAAGAGAGCGTTACGGGGAGAAACCAAAAGACTTCACTGACGGGACAAACAAAATCTGCGAAACCAGAGTCTGCCTGTGGAAATTTGCCCTCTATTTCAGTTTAGTTTACAAGTTGCAGTTTTGCCTTTTCGATCAATACCGGGATCTTTTAATTCCCCGATGAAGATGACATTAAATTGTGGGCAGAACTTTTAGCCTTCATTTCCAGTAAGCAACTAGTTCCATTAGCAATGAGGTTTTGCCCCCCAAAAAATTCAGTACGCTGGCATCCTCTAGCACTGCCTTTTTGTTACAGACTTAGTGTCTCTTGATAGGCTCTGCCTATCCTGTGTTATACGGTTGGTTTTAAGATGTTGAAAAAGACCGAGAGACGCGTAAGAAAGCAACTCGATTTATTTTATTTTAATCTCAAACCCAGGACGGGCTGCCTTCGCTACGGGTGAGAGGCTACTGCACTAACCCCTGCCTTGTTGAAATCGGTATTCAGCGTATTTGTTACACGTTAATACCGACTGCAGTCTGGAAGAAGTTTGAAGAGCTTTATCTCACAGAGCCGTTACTCGGTGCCTTTGGAAAGACCCAAGTCAGACACGCCTGGTCTGCTTTTGAGTTCAGCCCAGGGAGGGATGGATCAAATCTTTTTCTTTTCCCGTGAGATAATGCATTCTCCCCCTTTCCTTTTTTCCCCCTCTTCCCCCCCCGTTTTCCCCCCTTTTCTTCCCCCTTTTTCCTCTTTCCCCCTTCCCCCCCCCTCCTGTGCCATGCCTCTGTTTTCCTCTTCCGCATCGTTCTTT